>NC_056747.1:526164190-526316690 GCF_019279795.1 Protopterus annectens | reverse complement strand
CGTGGCCAAAGTGGTTAGAAAAACATTTTATATAGCCCACCTAATCATGAAGGGATTCACATCTAGATCAGGGTAGGTCATCGTGCCTCTTTACTCATCCCTCATCAGGCCCATAATTGAGTACAATGCCCCTTTTGGGGGATGTACCTTACCAGACACCTGCAGCAACTGGAAAGACCCCAAAAGTACCTCACCATGTGGATCAAAGGGCTCAAACAGATGACATATGCTGCCCGGTTAAAGAAACTCCAGCTCTACTCAGTGGCATACCGCCTGTTCAGAGGCTATCTGTGCCTGACGTATAAAGCCATGTCCAACCCGGAATTAATGGACATGCTGCACCTCAGAAAATCCAAATCACATCGAGCTACGTGCTCGAGAGACTTGAACCTCAGCACTGAAATAAATAGGACATGCTGGAGGGACAGATTCATAACCCAGAGGCTCCCTTCACTCTGGAATAAAATCCCAGTCGAGGTTAGGCAGAGTCCCTCATTGACTCTCTTCAAGAGGAATCTTGATGAGTGGATGGGAGATCGTAGGTTTACCCCGGGTATCACTTCTGAGTCACTGTTAGACAGAGGCACAGTATACTAACCTCGAAAAAGGGCATAGCAAAATAAATTTAAAATGGGTGGCGAAAGCCAAACACATTCTGGCTAGGCTTATAAATGCCCTAGGGCAGATAGCCTAGTATGAACCTATGAAGTGATGCATATCTCCCTTTTGGCATAGCCACCTGGAGAGGTAAGCTGAGGAGTTCACTACAAATGGACATTTTCACATTGAAAAAGAGTATGGACACTTTCCATAGTGTTGGCTGTGTGATGAGAGGTCCACCAACATTTAACTAATTCTCATTCTTAGTCCTCAACTGTATGCTGTCTGTTCTAACTGTGATTTTAAAAAAAAATTCTTAGGTTTAGAGAAGATTTTGCTCAGTCTTGAGCTGTTGAAAGCAGTATGTTATAAAAAGTGGGATTGGGTGGGGGAGGTTTGGTGGAGTTGGTAGTCTGGGAAAATTGTACATGTTGAGCAGTCTGCCAGAGATGCAAGTCCTGATGTTACTGCAGATGGACCTCTTGTGTAGCTTTACCGGTACTGTTTAGTGTGTGACATGGCTGTACAAGTAATGGAAACGTAGCAAAGGTCTACAGTGAAGTACAAATTCTAGTGGTGTTAAGACAGCAAGTTTCAGGATAATGTTGCAGACAAAATGAAAAAGCCTTCCTGTATAGCATACCACTTGTTTCAGATGTAAATTCAAAAAGTCTTTAAAAAAACAGTCAGAGAAGTTGATGTTCTCTAATATGAACTAACTGTGTTCACTGACTCCTAGAAATTTGTTAGGATCTGTGCTTGTTGTGTAAAGCAGTATCTAAAATGATTACATGGCAGAGCGCAAGAAATATCCAATATTATTTATAATTATAAAAAGAAAAAGTGGGACAGGTTCATTTATGAAATGTTTTAATCTACCTTGATTTTCTTCCTTGTTCCACACTATGGTCACTGACCTTGTTTGTGCATCCTCAGTGTCTTCTTGAGTAATCCCTATTACTGCAGCTTCCAACCCCTTTGGTGGTTCCCTGATGTGACCTGTATGTGTTGTGTCCTGCCAGGGGAGCACCTACTTGTGTAATCTTAGCCTGTAGAGGATTAACTGTCAGGTAGCACAGAGTGGAAATGAACAGGTGAGGCTCTTTCATCCTATCGCTGCACAGTGACATTTTTTAACTTCGCTGTTACTCCTCCTCCCCATTCTGGTACCCGACTAGGCTGAATTGTTGAGGCGAGCCCTGAAAGCAATATTGTGTGTCATGCACCCATCTTGGCATTTTCTCTCCCTACTCAGTCCCAGCCCACACATGGAAGCAATGACATTGATGCAAGATTTCTCTGTGTCTTATCTCTCTCCATATTTTCCCAGACTCTCCAACAGGACTGTGGGTTATAATTTAAGCTGGGAATCTCCCACATACTCACGGTATCTTTGAACTGGTAAAAGTAGTCTTGGAGCCCTGGAAATGCAAGCTACTGAATACAACTTTGAATGTTATGTCACCATGTTATAAAAGCTGTTCATAGACAGACGTTCGTAGTTTGTGCAATTTTGCAGTCCTTTGTATTTTACAGAGCAGTTATTTCATTAAATGTTGTTGAAGATTTGAGTTGCACATTTTTGTTAGTGTGTCCTTATTCCCACTTTTGTGTTGCACAGAAGGTCTTCAACTAAACCTTTCTTTCCTCTTAATTATTCATGTATCTGTGTGATTAATTCTTGCCTTCATCTACAGCAGTTTTAAGAAAAACATGTTCTCTGAAAAGTAGTATGAGGAAGATCCTAGTAAAACCATTGATCTGAAGTAGTTACTTCATTTGTTCTGCAACCTGTGGGTCTCTGATCCGACCTCGGATCCGACCGGCAGCTTTCCAAGCTTCAAGATCCTAGCTCCTCCCCTCTACCCAAAATCCCCTGTCACCACCACACTACCTCAGATCATTGTGAAGAGCTCCTGAGCTTAGACAGGGAAGTGAATAATTTTCTTTCAAAAAATTTTTCTAAAAACTTTAAAACTTAAAAAGGAGAGTATTGTGAGTGTTTCTCTGCCCTTTTTTGTTTTCGGGATTGCTTTTTCTTTTTTCAAACCCTTCCCCTAGGTGTTTGGGCGTGTGAGTCTGTGTGTCAGCAAAATAGCCGAATGCCATAAAGCTATTTTTTCAAAGTGCACTGGGTGTGGCCATAAGCTTTCCCCAGCTGATGGCCACACTCAGTGCGTTATATGCCTGGGGGTTGTCCATTTGTCTTCAGACTGCCAGGTTTGCGCAGCCTTCAACTCCTGGGCTGTGAGGGACAGAAGGAACAGGCTTATTCTGGCGGGATTGCTTCCCCCGGAGGAGGCCTCTTCCTCCTCTCCCTCCAAGGTGCAAGCTACCCAGGTAGCTTCGACACCCCTGATTCCCTCGACTCAGGCTGGGACTCAGCCTCCCACTACTGCCTTGAGTACGAAGGAAGTTCAGTCTTCTCCTTCTAGGGATAAGCACAGGGAGAAGCACAGACACAAGAGGCGCGCCGAGCCTCATCCCTCGGCTCCGCCTTCAAAAACTGTTAAATCACCTCCGAGGGTGTCCGGACCTTCTCCTTCTCTGCTCCGATTTCCTTCCTTCTCACCAGAGCCGGAGGAGGAGCTCCTATCACCCTCGAGGTCGTCGAGGCGGCCCTCCAGACCCGCCGCTACGACCTCCTCTAGATCTACTAGGTCTCTCTCCGACGCCGACATGGATAGGATGATGCGTCGGTTTTTGCAGACCCAAATGCAGATGGGGGTGCTCCTGCCCCCCCCCCCCTCCACAGGGGAGGAGTGCAGCTTCAATATTTGCCCCAATTTCTCCTTCAACCCGGATCTGGGTTTTGGAGTCTTCGGATCCAGGCCCTTTCGTCGCCGGGGTTTTGTCGGCACCGGTGGCCCAAGCCTTCTCGACGCCGACCATACCCTCGAGTATCTCGGATCCAAGCTCTCGGGGCCGTGGGCTGGGCGTCGGATCCGTGGGAGCGGGTGCTTCTTCGGCACCGCCTATGTCAGAGAGCACCTCCCTTTCGGATCTGATGGCTTCGGCTCCGACCCCGATCCCTATCTCGGAGCCGAGGAGACTGCTTTCGGGGCTGGAAGAGAGTAGTTCTCCCTCGGCGTTCGAAGTAGTGGAGAGGGTACTGTCGAGGTCTTCCAGGTCCCCGACTCGGGCTTTGGATCCCTCCGCCCCCCCCCCCACTGCATACAGGCCTAACTTCCATTATCCTTCCATTGGGACAGCCTGCTCAGACCCTCCAGTTGGTTCCCTCGGAGGAACAAGAGGCCGTTGACGAGGTCTCTTCTGATAGTCCCACAGAGGAGGTGCCTCGTAAACGGACGTGTAAAAGGAGGCACATGGACTCCCCCGAGTCCGTCACTACAGATATGGACTTAGAGGAAAGGGAAGGTTCCCCAAGGTCACCCCCCGAGGATGTCTCCTTTGGAGACATCATGGAAATGTTGCGTATTAGGGGGGTGGTCTGCCCAAAAACCTTCCTCGGATGAGTCCGTATTTCTGGAGGAGTTTGAAGCGGGCCCATCTACCTCCTGGGTGTCCCCACCGGCAGATCCCCTGGTAGATCTCCTGACCACCAGGGCTTGGCAGGAACCCGACACTGTGGAGCCTATCCCACGTCGACCGGATAAAATCCTTAGCCTTCCTTCAGACAGGCAGGTTTGGGCCAAAGAGTCTCCAGTTGATGCCATGTTGGTGGCTGCTGCCACTAAGAGCTCTCTCTCAATAGAGCTCCACGGTACACCTGCCAGACAAAGGAGTCCCAGGCGCTGGACCGTATAGGGAAGTGGACCTTTGCTTCAGCAACCTTCTCCATGAGGGCATTTAATTATATGGCAGATATCATCAGGCTGCAACGGGATTTGATCAAGGAATACACTGCAGCTCCTCCTGAGTCCATGTCGGCCGAGGACAAAACCATGTTCGACACGCATGGCCACTCAAGTCCATTTCAGAGAGGAGGGCAGGTGGACGCCGGCCCAGAGGCTGAGGGGGACCGCGTAACTTCGGGTCTAGGGAGCCTTTTTCCGAGAAACCCGCGCAACAGCCCTGAGGGCTTACCAGACTGTCTTGCTTTGGAGATAGTCGGGGGGGGGGCATTTAACGAAGAAGCACCTGTCAATGTGAGAGTCCATCACGAACTATCGATGGGTGCTCCGAATTATATCCAGAGGCTACAAAATTCCCTTCCTATTTCGTCCTCCCTCAGGTGGTCGCCTCCCCCGATGTCCCACTCAATCAAAGAGAGGCGGCGACAGTAGAGATTTCAAATTTGTTAGAAAAAAGAGCCATCCAGCGGGTCCCCCCAGACCAATCCGGATTGGGCTACTACTCAAGGTTCTTTTTAGTGCCAAAAAAGATGGGGGACCTCACTCAGGCCCATTCTAGACTTGTCCGCCCTGAACATGTTTGTTCCCAAAAAAAATTCCGGACGGTCACTCTACAATCTATTCTCCCCTTAATGCAGGAGAACGACTGGATGTGCTCTATAGGCCTCAAGGACGCGTACTACCACATTCTAATGGACAGATGGTCCAGGAGGTTCCTCCGCTTCCAGCTAGGGGCCAGTCATTACCAGTTCAGGGTCCTTCCGTTCGGACTCACCTCAGCCCCCAGGGTGTTCACCAAAGTCATGGCAGTGATTGCGGCCCACCTGAGGCTTCAGGGCATAAGGGTCTTTCCGTACCTAGACGACTGGCTCCTCACAGCAACCAACATGCATCAACTTTGTATCGCGAGAGACTATGTGCTGTCTCTTGCTGACAGCTTGGGCATCTCAGTCAACATACCGGAGTCTTTTCTTCATCCTGTGCAAGCATTAGATTTCATAGGAGCCAGGCTAGATTCCCTATCTTCTCGGGCCTTCTTTACCTCGGACAGGCTGTCCAGCCTCTCACTCCAAGTTTTGGCTCTTCTTCGCACCAAGGCCCCGCCGGCGGAGTTAGTCCTGAGGGCACTAGGCTCGATGGCAGCGGCTATCTGCCTCTGTCTCCATGCTCGCCTAAGGATGCGTATATTACAGTGGACACTCCAAGTTCAATGGTCACTGTTACTCCACCCATTGAACACTCCTATCCCCCTGAGCAGAGTTTGCACGGAATCCCTCCTGTGGTGGCTTCACTCCCCAGAACTCAGGCAAGGGAGACCCTTTGTGATCCCCCCCCCCCCCCGGTCACGTTAACCACGGATGCTTCTCGCCTAGGGTGGGGGGGCATTGTTTGGGCTGAAACATCCAAGGTACGTGGACCTCGTCGGAGACTGCTTTGCACATAAATGTTCTGGAGATGAGGGCGGTGCTTCTAGCATTGCAGGCTCTCCAAGAACCTTCTACCTCTAGGAATGATTGCAATACAGACGGACAATATGTCAGTGGTCTGGTATATAAACAAGCAAGGGGGAACCAGATCCTACCCTCTTTGTCGAGAAGCCATGAGAGTTTGGGAATGGACGATATCCACCAACCGCTTTCTGATAGCAACACACATTCCTGGACGATCCAACATTCTGGTGGACAAATTGAGTCGAGTAATTCTCAGTCCTTACGAGTGGTCTCTCAATCCAAAAATTGCGAAGGAAATTTTCCGCAAGTGGGGTTGGCCTCGCTGCGATCTCTTTGCTACTCCAAAAAACACAAAATGCAGCGAGTTCTTCGCAGTTCTTCCCCCAGAAGGGGAGAGCCCCAGAGACGCTCTGATTCATGCTTGGCCTCCCGGTCTACTCTATGCTTACCCCCCGCTTCCGCTCATGGCGAAGTTCATTCAGAAAGCCGCACTGTTGGGGAGCAAAATTATCCTCATAGCCCCATTCTGGCCTCGTCAAATCTGGTTAAGATACCTGCAGTCTCACAGTCTCTCCCCCCCCCCCCTTTAATCCTGGATCCCATTCCAGATCTGATATCGCACCCAACGGGGTGCCCAACACCGAACCTGGTCAACCTCAAGCTCGCGGCTTGGTTGATCCAGTGCCACTAATGGCAAGGACTCCCGGTATCTCGTCACCAGTGAAAACTATTCTGGTAGCAGCTCATAAACCGTCCACCAGGAAAATCTATAATAGTAAGTGGAAACGATTTTCTATCTGTGCTAACAGCCAAGGTCTCAACCCATTTACTGTTCTGATTCCTACAGTATTGGATTTTTTGTCCATGATTTTTGAACAAGGGGCCAGTGCATCAACGGTACAGTTGGCAGCAATATCCCATTTTCATGTGGGAGATAGATTAGGATCTCTAGCATCTACAAAATTGTGTAAGACATTCTGGCGTGGCGTTTTCCTTCTCAAGCCACCAGTGAAATCCGTGACTCCCCCTTGGGACTTAACTTTTGTCCTGCAAGCCTTAACGAAACCTCCGTTTGAACCTGCAGCTTCTGTACCCCTTAAATTTCTGTCCTGGAAAACAGCATTCTTGGTAGCCATAACTTCTGCTAAAAGGGTTTCAGAGCTCCAAGCTTTGTGCATGAAACCTCCCTATCTTATTTTCCACAATGACAGAGCGTCTCTCAGGACTAACCCGTCATTCTTACCAAAAGTGGCATCTGTGGCAAATATCAATCGGACTATCAATCTGCCAGTGTTTTTCAAAAATTTTCAAAATAAGGGAGAATACATGTTGCATACACTAGACGTACATAGACAGTTGCATCTTTACCTGCACAGGACCAAAGATGTCGTAAGTCTGATAAACTCTTTGTGTCATTTGCTCCTTCATACATGGGAAAACCTATATCCAAAGTGACACTGGCTAATTGGATTTGTCAGTGTATTTCTCAGGCTTATAAGGCATCAGGCAAAACAACCCCATTCAAAATCCGTGCACATTCCACAAGGTCCATCGCAACTTCTGCAGCCTTCTGGTCCAGGATGCCGTTGGACGACATGTTCAGCAGCCACTTGGTCTTCTGCTCATATGTTTATTTCTCATTATAAGCTGGACATGATATCTAGAAGCAAGGCGTCCTTTGGCTCTGCGGTGCTTCGGAATATCCTCCCATAGACCACCCAGGTTTCTTTGTTTAGGTAGCTGGGGACTCTGTCCCACAGGTTGCAGAACAGATGAAGTAACTACTTCAGATTTAGAAGTTATGTACTCACCATAACGTTCCATCTGAGTAGGTATTTCATTTGTCTGCAACCATCTCCCCCTGTCATCCCCCTAACCTGTATCGGGTTTCTAGGATCTTTATGATTCTTGAGAATATCTGAACCTGTTTATTACAGGTTTTTTCAGGTGATACAGCAAAACCGATCTGAGGTAGTGTGGTGGTGACAGGGGATTGTGGGTAGAGGGGAGGAGCTAGGAGCTCGGATCTTGAAGCTTGGAAAGCTGCCGGTCGGATCCGAGACCCACAGGTTGCAGACAAATTAAGTACCTACTCAGATGGTATGTTATGGTGAGTACATAACTTCTAATTTCTCCTCCCAAGAGCAGCATTAATTTGGTAATACCATAACTTCTAGGTGGTGATGGTGGTTTAAACATTATCTCCTCTCTGAGCAGTGTTTCCCAGTGATGTCCTTCTTGGGCATTTTGCTTAGGCCCCCCCCCTTTCTTCTGTTGAATTCAACTAGTTTTTGTTTTACTTGTTTAGATTTATTGACCTAAGCTGTTGCAGAGAAGTTCCTAATGGATCAAACTGTTTTAAAACTAAGTAGTACAGAAACCATAGAAGTTTAGGCTCATTTCTTTGTTCGTTACTGGTTGAGTTATATCGACAGCTGTCTGTATGCTTTATTTGTGCACAGACATAGAAGTTGTCTAGTAGCCATGAGGTCTACTCCAGCAGTACCCTCTGGAAGAATTGTCACGTGACGACAGAATTGGTGTGGCTTGCTAGTAGCCCTTGACTCTGTACACCTGTGCATGTAACTGTATCTTTGCTAAATGTAGTTTGATGTTGGGAGGTATTGAGTATGAAGGGAGGAGACTTTGAAATCTATTGATCTTTTTTCATTTCTTGGTTTCTGAAAATTGTAGATGATAACCTTCATAAGAAACTTACATTTCTGAGAGACTTTGCCATAAATAAAAGGGAGTTGAGAATGGAAGAAACTGTGGTGAAGAAAAGTTGTAAAAATTTTGTACGTGCTTTAGGGAACAACTATGTGAGGTGTTCATTGACTGAAGAACAACATTAGTTTAGTTTACATTTTTAATGGACATGTATGTAATGAAGGATAGATCAGCCTGTAGATTTTTTTTTTTTTTTTTCATGCTTGGAATGTTTCTTAAAATTGTTACCATGTTTACACAGACTATCGATCAGTTTGAATATGATGGTTGTGATAACTGTGAAACTTACATTCAGATGAAAGGAAACCGGGAGATGGTGTACGACTGCACTAGTTCCTCATTTGATGGGTAAGCAACAAGTTTTTACTGTCCGACTTTGAACCTGCTTAACTGCATTTAAAAGGATAAAATCAACAGCAGAACCTTACTTTGTGGAAATGTCTGTAAATTCATAATTTTTTTAGGTTTGCATATTCAGGTCTTTGTAATGTCTTTGAAACCAATTTTCATTGGGAGCCCAGGTGTACTGTCAAGTTAAATTAATTTGGGCCATCACAGCAGGCAAATAGGAGAGCGAGAGAGAACTGAACCCAGATTTGTAGCAGCTAATAGACTTGATATGTTATAATGTCAACTGAAGAAGCACATATTTGGTTATGCTTTAGCACATTGTTATAGTTAATGTAAAATGCCAATTCATATAGCTGCCTGATTTTTTTTTTCCTTTCTGAAAACTCTTTGGTATTGTGATCTTTAGTGTCAGGAGTCTATTCCTGTCCCCCGCACAATCTCTTGGTTTTCAGCCTCTTTCCTTGCATGAAGAACGCTTCTCACATTTATGCTTCTCTACTTTCTGAAACTTTTACATTTTTTTGTATAGATCTGCTTTTCAACACAGCTGACTGTCTTCTAGATAGACTGCACAGGGTCTTGTTTCAGCTGCCGTACTAACAGCATCTGCTTGTATGCAACTTATATTTTGAAAGAAATGAAGACTTTTCCCTCTTGAACTCAAAAAGAAAATTGTATTCAAGCTCTTTTCTTCATTAGTTCCAATTTAAGTCCATGCTACTGCATCTATGAAGTGTTCATGTTGTTCACTGCTGCAGTAGCCTTAGCTATATGGGTTATCTTGCCAAGGATGCAACAGCCAGCCAGCTTCCAAAGCTTTGGGGTGCCTTCTACATCCATGCCGTCATGCAGGCTGAACTGATTAGACCAGTGTAAAGCCCTTCAGAGCTTTACTGCCACCAAATGTATGCTCCTCTGAGGCTTTTGAAGATCAACGGTCTGCTTGTGATTTTCTTTGTGTTGGGCTGCTCCCTTTTGGGGGGTGGGGGTAGTCTTTATTGGCAATTGCTCCTTGTCTTCCCTGGAAAAGGGGCAGCATTTTCAGCTTTAACATGTAACGGACTACCAGTCCAAAGGTTGGTCTTCCTTCAGCCACACACAAAAAAATAAAGCAAACAGCCTTGCCAACACTGCAGGTTAGCAATTTGCTTCAGCTGCAGGTGCGTGACTGCTGTGGCCATTTGTTGTACCTCACACCACTTATCCTGGATCCCTCCTGATATAGCGCCTACAACCACTGTGGACTAGGGGTTAGCCACATCCTCTGTGGTTGTTTGGGTGAGCTAGGGAGGACCACTCTTGTTGAACCTGGGAGAGGGAAGGTTCCCTTGTTGTCAGAATGCTGTGCCCATCCCTGGGGAAATTGTTTCTGCAGTTAGAAACATGATTGCCCCCATTTTTCTTGTATCTACACCTCCCTGACTTTTTATTTGTATAGAGCCAGTAAGCCAAAGAATATCTACCTGTGCAGCTCAAATTCACAAAACTGCTAAGAAAATCCAACATAGCTCATGTAGTGTTCAGCCGCAGGGGAGCTGAAGACTGGGGGGGGGGGGGATCCACTGGAAGTCACCATGTATAACTCCTTTTGTGTGCATTTGCACGTGGCAGCTTCGAGTGTATTTTTTCCAATCTTCAGCTCCCCTGTGGCCTAACACTACGAAAGCTTGCGTTTGGATTTTCTTAGTAATTTTTATGATTTGAATAGAAGTAGTTTACTGAGTCTGGTTCAGTCTTTAATTCGGGCTATTGATTCTTCTTGTCAAGTAGTTTCTGGTAAGAGCAAGAGAGGGTTTCTTGTTCCTGAAGAGTTTTTTTTTTTTTTTTTAAGTTCCTCAAGAAAGGCTGAGTTGTTAAAGAATTGTCTAGAACCTACACCCATTCCTCTTGTTCTGCCTGCTTTAGAGGATGTATGTGTTTATTGTCTGGAATTTCCCTGATAGTTGGCTAGCTGCCAGTAAAAATGCAGATAGGATGTGTAAAGTTTCTTAGTCTCTTACATTTTTATACACTAGTCCCAAGTCTGACCTAGCAGCTATGGCTTCAGGTGATCCACTGCTGCTAAGCCCTTATCGTGCCCGTTTGTTAATGGTGGTGAAGTTATCGATGGGTATGGGGGAAGTGTATACTTCTGCAACTTTGATTTTCGGAATTTTGAATTGCCAGATTCTTATGTTCTAACTAATTGTGAAGTGCGAGGAATGTTTTTATCTGCACTTCTTGCGAGGAAAAATCTACTTTTAAATAACTTTTATTTTTTTTTTCTGTTGCACAGGTCACACTACTCGTTGTTTATCAGAGTCATATACACACTCTCTAAATTCTTTCATGGCTATGGCCACTGGTGCTGTTTTTGAGGTTTGCATGGCAGCATTTTCAGAACCTCACAGTTGATGGTAAAAATTAAATTTTCATTTCTGCTTTGGAGATTGTGTTTGGCCCATCTGCTGCAGAGATGATCAAAATGTGTGAGAATGCAAAGTTGAGTGGCGTACAGCTACAGTTATCCCACTCCACAAGGGGGATCCACCTTGGATCCCGGGAACTACCGCCTCATCAGTCTGACAAGTCTGATCTGCAAGGCCATGGAACGTATTATCATGGAACTTATAAACAAAGATATTGGCAACCTTCAAACACTGGACCCCACCAAGTTTGGGTTCGGGAATGGCCGATCTAGTCTCCTGAACCTGATTGACTTCTTCGAATCAGTCTCCAGAACCGTGGATGAGGGTAAGGCAGTCCACACAGCCTATCTGGACCTTGCCAAGGCCTTTGACACCATCCCCCGCTCTGAAATCATAGATAAACTTGCTGAGCTGGGCATTAATCCCTACGTCACTCGATAGGTTGCCAACTGGCTTACTGACAGAACCCACACTGTAAACGTAGCTGACTCCAAATCCAGCTCCAGACAAATGACAAGTGGAGTACCTCAGGGTTCAGTCCTGGGGCTGCTCTTGTTTGGCATCTACTTCTCTGAAGTACAGGCCAATACTAAAGGACTCTGGCTAACAAAGTTCGCAGATGACTGCAAACTGGGAGCCATTATTGAATCCCCAAATTATGTAGATACTTTACAGAAGGGCCTTACAGAAATGCTTGATGCCAGAGCCATGGGCACAAGCTCAGTGCCAAGAAATGTATAGTTATCCCCTTTGGGGAAAAAACATGTACCCGTGAATTACCACATAGGTGGCAGTCCACTAAACACCAAAAGTGTGATAAGAGACTTAAGGACACAGGTGGACAGTGGTCTCCCCTTCAATAACCACATTGCCACAACAGTTAGGAAATCCTTCTATGTGGCACACCTCATCACTAAGGGCTTTTCATCCAGAAAAAAGGAGGTCATTGTCCCACTGTACTCATCCCTCATTAGACCCGTTTATAGAATACAATGCCCATTTGGTATGTACCTCTCAAGACATCTGCAACAACAGGAAAGGCCGCAGAAATACCTCACTAAAAGAATCACAGGCCTAAAGCAGGTGCCCTATGCCGACCGCCTTAAAAAAACTCCAGCTATACTCTGTTTTATATTGTCTACTCGGAGGCGATCTCTGCTTAACATACCAGGCCATGTCAAACCCAGAGCTGTTGGACATGCTACACTTGAAGAAATCCCAGTCCCTCAGAGCCACATGCTCCAGGGATCTTAACCTTGTCATCACAATAAACCAAACATGCTGGAGGGATAGGTTCCTGACCCAGAGACTCCCCAGACTCTGGAATAGATTGCCTATACATGTCAAGCAGAGCGCCTCCTTGGCCCACTTCAAAAGGAACCTTGACGATTGGATGGGAGAAAGGAAATTCACCTCAGGGATCACGTCAGTCATCCTGCTAGACAGGGGTCCAGGGAAGTAAATAGTGTGGGAAGAAATAGTCAGGGAATTGTTATGGCTAGGCTTGTATAGGCCCTAGGGCCGATAGCCTAGTACTAACCTATGAACCTCTAAGTTGATCCAGGGAATCTGTTAAGATTTTTCAGACATCTTTTTCTAAACTTTCCAAGGAATTTTCTGTCTTCAGTCAATTTTGACAAAAAAAGTAGAATAAAATCTTGGGAAAATACAGGTAAACAGACATTTAAGAGGAAATGGCAAGGGGGTTCCAAAAAGAAGTCTTAAACCTCCCAAAACCAAGGGCATTCCAGATTTGAATGACTGACTGTGCTCAAGGGATTTTTATGCACCGCTTCCACCCTAGTAGCCCCTCTGTGTCCCCTACCCCTGCCCCAAGACCATTTGAATCTCCATTTTTCTCATTGATAATACATAGTTTCAGACCAATGGGATCTGAAAATCCATCAAGGTTACAGATGGCAGTAGAAGGAAATTCCTCCTTTCCTGGGGGGTCATTCCTCATCTGTTTAGATCAGACTCAATTTCCATCATTTTTTCTTGTGATGTCCCAAGAAGTGAGAACACCAGGTCTTCCCCACCTGAGAAGGTGTTTATCCCCCCCCCCTCCAAAAAAAAAAAAGAAGACGCTTGGAGACCATTTCTGGATCTTTCCTTCCTAAACCAGTTTGTGATGGTGCCTGAATTCAAAATTAATATCACTTTGCAACTTATTTCACCCTATGTTTTCAAGTTTCCTGGCAACACTAGACTTAAAAAGATTCTTATTGCATCTTTTTTCATCCAGACGTCAGACTTTTCTTAAGGCTTTGTGTGCTGGATAACATTATCAGTTCTCTGCCTTACCCTTCCGTCTATCCACTACACCAATCATGTTGACAAAGTCTATAGCTCCAGTTTATAGCTTATTGCATGTTATAGGGTATGTACATTGTTCCATTTCTAGAAGACTTGCTTGTTTTTGAAGGTAGTGCCAGGAATCTCTCTTGGATGAGAGATGTCATTCACAAGCTGGCACTCTGAGAACATTCTTGACTCCTTCACACCGGATTGTGTTCCTGGGATGTCAGCTAGGGACTTCAGTTCAGAGAGCTTTTCTTCCACAGGGAAAAAACAGGTCTTTTTCTAGATTTGTTTCTAAGGTTTTCTGCTCGGACTTCGATCACTGCAAGGGAATGCCACAGGATTTTGGGTCTCCTGGCACCTGTGATTCTCATGATGCCTCTGGCAAGACTCCACATAAGAGATACAGTAGTATCTGGAATCTCTTTGGTCCTAGCATCAACGGTCTTTCTTTTCAAATTCCAGTACTGGAGTTGGTCTCCACCAAAAGATTTCTCTTCTGACAACAGATGTCCTTAAATCCGGACTCCCGACAACAGATGTCCTTAAATCCGGACTCCCTGTCTCCTTCCATGCTCCAAAGCAATCAGTCAGTCACCACAGATGCTTAAGAATTTGCTTGGAGAGCAGTTTCAGGAGGGATAAAAGTGTGGGGTGTGTGGAACACAAGGACCGAGCACATGGAACATCAAGGACCGAGCACATAAATGTCAAGGAGATGTTTGCCCTGATCAAGGAAGTCAACTTTGAACCATCTTTGGTCCCTAGGACCTCTTCAAGTGGTTACAGAGACAGTACCATAGTCATGTGGTACATCAAAGTACAAGGGGGACCAGTTCATACCCCTTTTGAAGACTAGCCATGTTGGATTGGGATATAGCTTCACAGCTTAATCTCATTCTACAGTCCTCCCGCATTCTGTCGGAGCAGAATTTTGCAGCAGACAAAGCTGAACAAGGCCAGGGCAGATCCTCGTGAATGAGAACCAGGTCAGGGCTCTCTGACATGTAATCCATCTATGGGGAGTTCAAGTAGAAAGGCAGAATCAGTTGTCTATATTCTGTTCCAGGGCTGCATGCAAGAAGGCCTGGAAGAAGAATGCCTTCTTTTCTTGTACAGAAATGTATCTGTATGCTTTTCCACCCTTTCCACGAATCGGAAGAATCTTCGTAAGTTCATTGTGGTGACTCCCCTCTGACCCAAGCTACTGGGGTTCTCCCTTCTTTTGGAAATGGCCTGGGGACAAGTACCACATGCTTTCCTTACCGATTGGATGTACTCACACAAGAACAGGTGTGTTTGTTACACCATGACCTCAACTTCAGTTGACTGCCTGGGTGATAGGGTCTTAATTCCTTTTAGGCATCTGTGTTTACTGAGGATGTGTAGCAGGTACTGATGGAGGCAAGAAAGTCTGCTTCTAGAAAAATTCCGTGTTCTCAAATGGGAAATGGTTTTCTAGTTGGTGCCAACAGCATAACCAGTACCCATGCAGAACTCTTGCTTATCTCATGGCCTTTCTTATTCCTCTATCAATGTTCATTTATTGGCCATTTAGGCATGTCTGTCCATGGAGCCTCCTCTTTCGATGCAGTTTCATGTCAAAATATTCTTGAAAGAGGCTTTACATAAAAGGCCTCCAAGAATATGAGTGGCCCCCTTTTTGGGATCTTAATGTGTTGGAAAAGCTGAAACCTGCTCCATTTGAGTCAGCTAGTCTCTGACTTATTCTTAATATGGAAAACCGTTTACTAATTGCCCCATATTTTGCAAGAAGGGATTTGAGTTGCAAGTTGTGGGTTTCTTTGAGAAATAATCCTTTTACATCTAAAGTGGTATCAAGAGATGTTAAGTTGTCTATCTCGCCTTCATTCTTGCTGGATGGGTTCGGAGCCGACCTCGGCTCCGACTCGGCCACTCTAAAAGCTCGAGAGTTGGTTCCACCGGCTCGAGGCTCCCCCTATATCCCACAATGCTAGGCGTGAGTTACCTCAGATCTCGTTTGCCGCTACAGCGATCGAGGTGTGTTTTCTACCGGCTCCAGGTTAGTGAAAGTTAGAATAGTTTAAATTCTTAATTTAGACTAGTTTAGTGTTATTTCTTTCCCCTTAGTGTAGTGGACTTACTTATCCCTTACTACCTTAAGTTTCCAGCCCCCTCCTTTATAAAGAACATATAGTTCTTCCCTAAGGCCTTCGGGCCCTTCCTCCCTTTCCTTAGGGTGTGTGTGTGTTTACTTAGGGATTTTTATTAACTTGCCTTTAGTTTTTAAATAATTCCCTTTTAATCCTTTCAGTGTAATCTGTGTGTGTGTTTTTTGTGTGTGATTACACTTCAGGTTCCTTGAGTATGTCCAAGGATACAAAGGTCTCAGGCTTCAAGAAGTGTGACTCGTGCTGTCAGAAAATGTCTCTGACAGACGGTCACACTTCTTGTGTGTACTGCCTGGGACCTTTACACCTGCAGGACTCTTGTGCTGTATGCCATGGCTTCAGCCCTAGAGTCCTGCAGGAGAGAAAAAATAAACTCATTTTGAGGGGTTTAATTAAGCCTGAAGGTTCCCTTCCTGTGTCTTCTGGGAAACCTTCTAAGGCTTCTAGGACCTCGGCTCCAGCTTCAGAGTCGAGGCCTAAGGCTTTGAACCCTACTGCTTTATCGGCTCCGGCTGGAGCCGATGAGTCTGTGACTGCTGTTTCAGTGGTTTCCTCGGCTCCGGCCGGAGCCGAGGCATTAGAGAGTCATGGGTCGGCTCCGATCATACCATCGGAGCCGACATCTAGAAAGAGATCGAGGTCACCGTCCCTTGGCTCCGTTCATTCGGCTCCAGCTTCTCCCCTGCTGTCTGAACGGAGCCATAGATCTCACTCCTCCAGGTCATCGAGGCTATCAGATCACGACCTCCAGAGGGTAGTGAGTAGATTTTTGAAGTCCGAGGCACTGGCCCAAATGCTCCAGAGTCCGACTCATCAGTCGATGCCTCAGCTTGTTCCAATTAATATTCCTCCTCCGACTCCTTTGAGCTCGGAGCTGGGGCGTCTCGGAACCGAGACTGTGGTAGCGCCGGAGCCGATACATTTGTCTTCGGCTCCGCCGCTCCGATTTCTTCCTTTGAAGAATCTCGGCGCTGGCTTCCCTCGTCGGCTCGAGGGGTGAGTGGCATCGGACCCTTGTCCGACCCCTCTCCCTCGGTGCTGGCTGGTGAGTTCGGCTCCGACATCGCCTCGGAGCCATCCCTGTCGGTGCCGAGGGAGGTTCTCAGCTTCGGAGCGGGACCTCTGGCTCTGCCTGACAGGGGTGCATTCGAGGTCATGCGGAGTGTGTTGGAGCCGTGTTCGACTGCACAGTCGGCCCGGTCCGCCCCTCCCACGGTGGTGCCTGTGGTTATGGGGACTCACTCGGGCATCCCAGACTGCAGAGAGCAAGCTCCTCAAGAATCCCCTGTGAGGATCTCATCCTCTTCGAGGCCTCTCCTGAATTGGCAGAGGAGCCCCTAGGAAGAGAAAGTGTAAGAGGAAGCACTTAGAGTCACCTGAGTCTGTCACCTCTGACACAGATTTAGAGGATTCGAGGGTTCCCCACGTTCCCCTTCTGAAGATGTCTCTTTCGCAGACATACTAGAGATCCTGAAACAGAGGGGAAATTGGCCAGCCCTTAACCCTTCGGAGGATGAATCTGTGTATCTTGAGGCGTTTGGCTCTCGCCCTTCCACCTCCTGGGTGTCTCCCCCCTTTGATCCCCTCATGCAGGTGGTTGCAAAGAAGGCCTGGACGGCTCCTGATTCAGTGGACCCTACCCCCAGGAGACCCTCCAAATTTATAACAGCACCAACTGACAAGCAATTTCTCACAAAAGGTGTTTCTGTGGATGCTATGGTGGTAGCTGCTGCCACCAAGAAGGAACTAGCTGATCCTTCGGTGCCTGTCCATCCACCTAACAAGGAATCCAGGTCTATGGACAGGTACGGGAAGCGGATGTTCTCATCAGCGACCTTTGCAATGCGTCGCTGAACTACCTATGCCATTTTACTCGTCTTCAAAGGGACTTGATCAAGGAAGCGAGTGATATGTTGAAGGATCCTACAGCTGCGGGTTTTCAGGACAAGATGAACACTCAGCTGGCTACCCTGAACTCCATAGCTAACTCCTCCATGCGCCTCCTTTCTTATGCGGCTGATGGAGCGAGTAGGGCCGCAGGGACAGGTGTGGCCTTACGCAGGCACGCCTGGATGCGGTTATGCAACTTTGCGGACCCCTTTAAAACGTCTTTCACTAATTCCCCGTTTGATGGATCATCTCTTTTTGGTCCTCGTGAAAGAAACCTTGACTAGGTGCGAGACAGATGGCAAGACTCTTTCTGCCGTCGGAGTCCGTTTTTCTACTCCTTCTAGGCCTTACCCCAAAGGCCAGACTGGGAAAATGTGGTTCCGTAAACAATCTCAAGGGACTTCGCCTGACGCACAAAGTCGGTTCCCCGCCAGAGGCAGAGGGGGGAATAACAATGGTAGACGTCGCCCTCGAGGCAGGGGGGGGTCCGCAGAACCAGGGCAATCGTGAAGTCTTCTCTGATAAGCCCTTTCAGCATCCCTGAGGTGTTGCCCGACTGCCTACCTTCGGAGGCAGTCGGGGGAAGATTGTCACTGTACCCAAAAGCCTGGCTATCCCTGACTCAAGACAAATGGGTACAGTCCATCATTTCCGAGGGTTATTCCATTCCCTTCTTTCGCATTCCAAAACAATCAAAAATCCCTTCCAGATGTTCCACCCGGCTCAAAGGGATCTTGCAGCTTTGAAATTTCAAAGCTGCTTGCAAAAAGAGCAATTCAGCCAGTTCCAGCAGACCAGCAAGGATCCGGAATCTACTCCAGGTTCTTTTTAGTTCCAAAGAAAACAGGGGACTGGAGACCAATTTTGGATCTCAGTATCTTGAACAAGTCAGTCAAGAAAACAAGATTTCGGATGGTCACGCTGCAGTCCATCCTTCCCCTTTTGGGAAAGGGAAGCTGGATGTGCTCTATAGATCTTCAGGATGCGTACTATCACATAAAAATGAAAAGGCGCTCCAGAAGATTCCTCCGCTTCAGGCTGGGAACCAGTCATTTTCAATTCAGGGCCCTGCCCTTTGGTCTCACCACTGCCCCCCGGGTGTTTACCAAATGCATGGCAGTGGTAGCTTCTCACCTGAGACGACAAGGATTCCAGGTGTTTCCATATTTGGATGACTGGCTCCTTACAGCCCCACCAAGCATCTTCTTCTGATGGCCAGGGACTACACCTTTCGCTTGTCAAATTTAGGCATTTCAATAAATTTGAAAAGTCTGTTTTGTCGCCTTGTCGCACTATTACCTTCATAGGCAAATCTAGTCACAATCAACATGTCTGAGACTAACAGATCAGAGAATAACAGACATACACAAAATGGTCTCGCTCCTCTTCAGCAGCAACAGAATCAAAGCCAGGTTAGTTCTGAAAGTGTTGGGGATTATGGCTGCCATTCCTCTGCTTCCATTAGCCAGATTCCACATGAGAATCCTTCAATGGATGCTCTTCTCGCAATGGTCGTACCAGCAACTTCCAATGTCTCACACCATTATAATCACACAAACATGCAGAAATCATCTTCTGTGGTGGATGTCTTCCCCTCAGCTCTTATTGGGAAGACCCTTTGTTCCTTCCCCTCCGGTTGCTACTCTGACAACGGACGCCTCCCTGATCGGGTGGGGGGGGCATTATCAGGGCAGAACTGTCCAGGGCACATGGCAACCAGACGAATGCCACTTGCACATAAATGTTCTAGAGATGAGAGATGAGAGCAGTGCTTTTAGCGTTGCAAGCCCTTCAAGACTCTCTTCCCTTGGGAACGATAGCAATCCAGACGGACAACATGTCTGTAGTGTGGTATATCAACAAACAAGGCGGAACCAGGTCCTACCCCCTGTGTCGAGAAGCACTCAGACTGTGGCAATGGGCGATTTCTTCTCAGCGGTTTCTGATAGCAACGCACATCCCCGGGAAGTCCAATCAAATTGCGGACAAGTTCAGCAGAGCTATACTCATGCCTCACGAGTGGTCTCTGAAAGACTCTGTAGTGAGAGAAATTTTTCTCAAGTGGGGTCAGCCTTGCTGCGATCTTTTTGCTACTCCCCAAAACAGCAAGTGCAGAGATTTTTTCACTCTATTCCCGCTACCAGGCCAACCCAGCAGAGACGCTCTAGTCCAAGTTTGGCCCCGGGGACTTCTGTATGCATTTCCTCCCTTCCCACTAATCTCTCAAGTGATACAGACAGCTATCGCTCAGAAGGCCTCCTTGATCCTCATTGCTCCTTATTGGCCTCGACAGGTTTGGTTCCCCTTTCTATATCAGTTTCTGTTGGAGCGACCTTTGCATCTGGACCTAGTTCCAGATCTTTTGATCCATCAGTCGGGTCAGTTTCATCGCTCCCTTCCCTCTCTGAACCTCACTGCTTGGTTCCTCCAATTCCAACCTTAGCCAGGCTTCCTCAAATATCTCACTCTGTTCGAGATATTTTGATAGCTTCCCATAAATCTTCCACTCGAAAGATTTATTTGAGTAAGTGGAAACGTTTCGCCTATTGGGCTCAAGGAAGGGAAATAGATCCTTTCACTGCTTCCATCCAAATGGTCCTTGATTTTCTAGCTGAACTCTTCCATGCAGGTTCATCTCCTTCTACTCTTAAAGTTCAATTGGCAGCTATTTCTAATTTTCATGTGGGCATTTCAGATTCTGCCACCATGTCCCACAAGCTTTGCAAAGCCTTTTTGAAGGGAGTTTTTCTACTCAGACCTCCGGTAAGAAATCCTCCTCCTCCTTGGGACCTAAATTTAGTTCTCAGTTCTTTAATTCTCTCCCCTTTCGAACCTGCATCCTCCTGTTCTTTACAATTACTATCATGGAAGACTCTTTCTAGTAGCTATTACTTCAGCTAGAAGAGTTTCAGAACTTCATGCACTCAGCTGTCGACCTCCTTATCTGTTGTTCCATAAGGACAGAGTATCCTTACGAACCAACCCGTCCTTTTTACCTAAAATAGCCTCCACGGCTAACTTAAATCAAAGCATTGACCTCCCGGTGTTTTTTTCCAGAATACTCTAACAGATCTGAACAAAGATTACATTGGCTAGATGTTCATCGTCAGTTAAGGTACTATTTGGATAGAACAAAACAATTCAGAAAATCTGACCAGCTGTTCGTCTCTTATGCAGAAGGCAGAAAGGGACTTTCAGTTTCAAAGGTATCATTATCCAGATGGCTAACATCCCTGATTTCCCTTGTGTATGAAATTAAATGCCAAAAGCTGCCTAGCAAACCTAAAGCACATTCTACCAGAGCCTTGGCTACTTCTATAGCCTTCCAAGATAGACTGCCTATTGACACCATTTGTGCAGCGGCTACTTGGGCCACTCCTCACACTTTCATTTCTCATTATAAGTTGGATTTAGCCTCTAGACATAGAGCTAACTTTGGTTCCACTGTTCTCAAGAGTCTGTTCCGTTAGGCCACCCGGGACAAGGTGCTAGGGACGCGGTCCCATCCAGCAAGAATGAAGGCGAGATAGACAACTTAACATATAGAAGTTATGTTCTTACCATAACGTTCCATGTTAGTTGTCTTCTTCTCGCCGCCTTCTTGCGTCCCACCCTCCTTCCCCCTGGCCTGGACCAGACCTAGAGGAGTTTTGATTGTGACCTCTCTTTCTACCACCTCTTTACTTTAGGTATATGCTCTGCTGTGCATATTTCCTGGATCAGGATGTAGGTCACCCTTCTCTTCTCCCTTGTTTATAGAGGTGGACTTTGTTACTAATTATTTTACTACTATTATAGGCAGTGCCTAGCTTACAAACGAGATCTGAGGTAACTCACGCCTAGCATTGTGGGATATAGGGGGAGCCTCGAGCCAGTGGAACCAACTCTCGAGCTTTTAGAGTGGCCGAGTCGGAGCCGAGGTCGGCTCCGAACCCATCCAGCAAGAAGAAGGCGAGAAGAAGACAACTAACATGGAATGTTATGGTAAGAACATAACTTCTATTTTACTTTATGCCAAACTGTCCATCTCCCGTTTTTCCTGAACCTAAAAATGAGGGAGAACGGATACTCTGTACCCGTGTTGTCTGTGGACCTCAAGGTATGATATTGACGGAACTAAATCTTTCAGGTCTTCAGATCAGTTGTTCGTTTCTTGTGAAGGTAAGACAGGACAACCTGTGTCAAAAGATTATTTCCAAATGGTTTCTAAGGCTATTATTTGCTATACTTGCTGTAACAAAACACTTCCAAGCAAGGGTTAAGGCCCACTGTACCAGGGCCTTTGCTTCTTCTATGGCTTTTTGTTAAGGGTTAGATTTTTAGAAGTATTCTAGAAGCTACTTCATAGTCCTGCTTCTGTAGGTCCAGATCAAGCTTTGATAGAGCCATTCCTTGGGGTCTCCTAGACTCTGTTCCCCTTCCACATCTACTGTTATGGTTTGAATGGCAGAAGCCACACTCTCCATATCCCTCATTTTTATTCTGTGTTTTTATGCCAGAATGTAGACATATTTAGTTACTTAGTCCTTTTCAGGGCTGAACCTCCTCTCCCAGCTGGTAGGAGGTGTGTGGAGTGTACTCTGTATCTTTGGAAACTGTCCATTTGTATTATCCTTGATGGGATATAACTCTTATAGCTAAGCCTAATGCATCAGTGATCATTTGGACATATGCTGTTATGCTGAGTTTTATTTGCGTAATTGTACTTTTTCCTTTTTCCTCTGTCATTGGTAACGATGAATGTGGAGCTTTTCTAGCAGCCATTCAGGTTTCTTTTGGTAAATGGAATCTAGTCTCTGCAGGCAAGGAAAGTCACTTGGAGTACAATATATTTTATTCATATTAATTTTTTGTAAATTAATCGATGCATTTGATATCTTACACCACCAAGGGGGCAGCTCAAGTGGCCGCATCAGGCATTGTCATGAGACGCCATGCTTGGATGTGTTTGTGTGATTTCGGAGACCCTTTTAAATCTTTCTTTGTCAACGCGAATCTGCACTTTTTGGTCTGCAAGTACAAGACACACTTGCACAAAGTGAGGATGGAAAGACTTTTTGTCTGCTGTGGGCATTCGTTTTTCCACCCCTCCCTCAGAGGTCCTACTCCAGGAACTATAGGGGAGGGAAATTGTGGTTCAAAAAGTCCCAAGGATGTTTTCGTGATGCTTGTGGTGAGCAATCCCCCCAGGGCAGAGGGGGCAACTCATCTGGGAGATGCCCCTTTTGGGGCAGAGGGGGTCCGTGTAACCAGGGCGCTAGAGATTCCTTCTCCGGCCGACCCTACCAGTGCTCCTGAGCAGCGGCCTGATTGCTTTCCTCTGGATGCAGTCGGGGGTCATTATTCTCTGCGCCTACCAGCCTGGCAACTTATTACTACTGATGTTTGGGTGCAGAGAATAATGTCCAGAGGCTGCCATATCCCATTCAATTAACTCCCAGACCCGTCAGACGAATCCCCGATGTGCCACCCAATCAGCGTGACGTAGCTGCCTTAGAAATAGAAAAGCTGCTAAAGTGTCATCCAATCAGTCCCACCAGACCAGAGAGGATCTGCGTTTTACTCTAGGTTCTTTTTAGTGCCAAAAAAGACGGGACTGGAGACCAATCCTGGATCTCAGCCTATTGAACAGATTTGTGAAACCTCAAAAATTCCGGATGGTCATGGTACAGTCCATTCTCCCTTTTCTAGGGAAGGACAACTGGATGTGCTCTATAGCTCTCCAGGACGTGTATTACCACATAAAGATGGATCAGCGCTCCCAGAGATTTTTCTGCTTCCGGGTCCATGGATCCTGGATCAATCTCAAGGGGTACCGTCTCATCCTCGGGGGGGGGGGGGACTGATTCATCCCAGTTCAGGGTACTGCCATTCGGTCTCTCGATAGCCCCCCGAGTGTTCACCAAATGTATGGCAGTGGTAGTAGCTCATCTTCGACTGCAAGGATTCCAGGTGTTTCCGTATCTAGACGATTGGCTCCTTACTGCCTCGACCAGGAATCTTTTAACATGCAGCCTCTCTTACACTCAAGGCCTTGCTCTCCACTTGGGGATTACGATCAACAAGGACAAATCTCAGATGTTCCCAACAAAAACACTGGAATTCATTGGAGCGGTCTTCGACACAACATCCTGTCAAGCTTCCCTCCCACCTTACAGGTTCTCGAAAATAAGACACCAGATCCAAGCCCTCCTTCCACAGACCTTTGTACCAGCGCGCCTTGTACTGCAACTCTGATAGCTGCCATTACCCTAGTACCATTGGCGAGGTTGCACATGAGGATATTACAGTGGCTCCTTTCTTCACAGTGGTCGATCTTAACCCACCCACTTGACCATATGATACACCTTACAAACCTTTGCAAGAAGAAATGCTGGGGTGGATGAAGCCAGAATCAAATCTTTGGTGTAGATCGCTCTCTCTCTCTCTCTCTCTCTCTCTCTCTCTGTCTCTGCCCTTCCCCTCTAAACAACAAATGCAGAAGCTACTTTGCCCCGATTCCCCCCTCGGGGAGTTATTGAGGAACGCTGTAACACACAATTGGCCCCCAGATCTACTGTATGCTTTTCCCCCTTTTCCCCTCATTCCGAAATTCCTCCAGAAAGCTCAGAGGTTGGGAAGCAAAGTGATTCTCGTTGCCCCTTATTGACTCCGTCAAGTCTGGTTTCCTCTCCTATGGCCTCATCTGATCCACAGCCCATGGATCCTGGATTAATCTCAAGTGGTACTGTCTCATCCTCTGGGACTGAGTTCACCCCAATCTCCACAGCCTGGTTCCTCCACTTCCAGTGATTGCCAGGCTGCCTAATACCTCATCCCTCGTTCGTGAGATTCTTCTGGCTTCTCACAAACCTTCCACCAGAAAAATTTATTCTAGTAAATGGACTAGGTTCTCTGCTTGGGCCGAAGATCAGGACATAGACACTTTCTCTCTGCCTATTCAGAAGATCCTACACTACAGTACCTGACTACTCTTGTACATGCAGGAGCCTCAGCATCAACAATTACTGTGCATTTAGCAGCTATTGCAAATTTTCATAGTAGATTTGATAATTCTTCTGTTATGTCACACTGACTGACTGACTGCAAAACCTTCTTGAAAGGAGTATTACACGTTACACCTCCTGTCAAGCCCCCTATAGAACCCTGGGACTTGACTTTGGTACTTCAGTCATTAATAAGCCCTCCTTTCGAACCTTCTGATTCATGTGATATTACATTTTTATCATGGAAGACTCTACTTCTAGTAGCCCTTACTCAGCGAGAAGAGTATCTGAGTTGCAGGCCTCTAGTGTCAAGAGACCTTACTTGAACTTCCACAGGGATAGTGTCCCTTCGTACCGATCCTTCCTTCTTGCCCAATGTCATTTCTGGTTTTTCAATTAACCAATCTACTGACCTGCCAGTTTTCTTCCCTCAGCATTCCAACAGATGGGAGTATCTTTTGCACACCTTTGATGTTCATGGGCAGCTTCATTTTTATTTGGATGGGACTAAATCTTTCAGGAAAAATGGATCAGTTGTTTGCGGCCTTTGTGGGACCCAGACTGGGTAAACCTGTCTCCATAGTGACTCTATCCTCCTGGCTTAGAAATGTTATCAGAATAAACTGTCATTACCTTCCAGAATAAAGGCTCATTCTACTAGATCAGTGGTTACTTCTGTGGTTTTTCATTCCAGAGCCTCTGTGGATGATATCTGTGCAGCAGCCATTTGGGCAAGACCTCGTACCTTTATCACTCATTAAAAATTGGATACCTCCAGAGGATATGCATCTTTTTGGTTCTGTGGTGCTCAGGAACATCCTTCCTTAGGGCCATCAAAGACTCTAGTTGCTGGGGACTCGGTCATATCAGTAAGGAATGAATAAAGATTTACAACTTCAGATAAAAAGTTGTCTTTCCATAATGTTCCACCTGTGTTGTAGATCTTTATTCATTCATTACTTCCCTCCCTCCTTCCCCCTGCCTGGACTCCTGGTGGACTTTAGGAACTCCTGGTTACGGTATTTGCTCAGACAGAGCCTCCTACTGTTTCTCTTACTATCCCTATAATATAGGGGCAGGAAACTCGATCTGGAGAGACTGAGAAGGGCATTATAGGTAGGTCTTAGCTGAGAGTTTTTGGCTGACTTGAGCTTGGAAACAGCTGTCTCTGTTCCGAGGATGGAACTGAAATCCTATCAGTAATGAATGAAGAAAGGTCTATAACACAGATGGAATGTTATGGTAAGGCATAACTTCTTTTTCATTCAATGCAGTGTTAACTAATAGTACTACTTGCAAACAAAGACCTCCTCTCCCTATATTGGAGCATGCTGTAAAAAGAAAGCAAGCACTGTGAATTTATATGGTCATTTTCGTATGAAGAAAAACTTGTCCATTTCCAGAGGCTGGTTATCTCATGTTTCTTAAATCATCTCTGTAGTATGGTATTGTAGTGATGTTATGTGATCCTATCTCGCCTACATTCTGACTGATGGGTTCGGAGCCGATCCTCTTATGCCAAAGAGCGAAGTCTCTTATTGGCTGAGCTTATTATATCCCAGGATGCACCACTACCATTCCCCCAGATCTCGTTTGCCGCTAACCTGCGAAGACGTGGTCTCGAGCTGGCTGAGCTGAGTAGTTATTTTTTGACTAACTTTTCTGTCAGTTTTGCTGTTTTCTCTCAAAAAGCTGTTTTAACAGCTATTCTTACATTGTTGTGTGGTTGGTTTGAATTTGTTGTGGAAATTTTGTTGTGTGACTGGGTTGTGTTTGCTAGGCCCCTTCATCTAGGGCCTTCCGGTTAATCAACCCTTCTATATTTTATATATAGTAAAAGGCTTTAAAGCTTTTGGTAGCTGTCTGTTCTTACAGGGTTTCTAAGCCCTGTGATTTGCGTGATAACTGTAAGCCTATATTTAGGGCAGTAATTGTATTTCTTCCAGTCAGATTACTGAAATTCCCCATAATGTCTCAGAATCCTAGGCCTTCGGCTTTAAAAATGTGTAAAATGTAGTTTCAAAATGTCCATCACGGACGATCACTCGCTCTGTGTGTATTGCTTAGGGCAAAACATTTACAGGAATCATGTAGCGTATGTCACGCTTTTTCCTCAAGGGTCCTCCAGGAGAGGAAAAATAAATTAATTCTTAAGGGATTAATTAAACCTTCTTTCAAGAAGCTTTGGCGTCCTCTCCTTCTCCGCCAAAAGAAAGGGCCGGTTCCGACCAGTCCGTCGGATCCGACCGCTAAGAAACATAGGCAGGCCTCTCCTTCGGCTCCAAGGACTTGAGCCGAGGTTGAACTCTGCCTCGATGCCACCAGTATCGACTCCTCTGGCTTGAGCCGATGGCTGGGGCATCGAGGCGGGTCACCTTCGGCTCCACTGCTCTCGGAGCCGACAAAGGTTGCCCGCTCAGACACTTCCTCCTCGGCGCCGAAGTCCACCTCGGCACCGATGGAATCTGGTATGTGTATTCCCTCGGCGCCGATACTCATTGAGTCGCCTCGGAGCCGGTCCCCTAGCCCTTTGGGGCCGTTGGAGAGGCCGTCTCGAACCTGTTCTGTTTCCTCTCGGTCTTCGAGGATGTCAGATTCTGATATAGACAGGGTGCTCCAAAGACTGTTCCAGTCCCCAGTCTTCCAAAAATTTGTTTCGGTTCCGACCCAGTTGGCTTTGGAGCCGATGACCTTGACCCACCCCATTGCCATTCCTCCTCCGACCGCCGGCTCCGCCGAGCAGGTGCTGTTGGAGCCGGTGGAGATCTCAGGGTCGGCTCCGACCCTTACTCCAACCCGGCCTCGGGTCCGAGTTTGGTACGGACTTCTTCAGCTGGACCCGGGGTGATGTTTGGGACCTATGCTGGTTCCGAGCCTCCCTCGGTGCTCTGCGGGACTTCCGTCGGCTATCACGGCTCGGGATCGGACACTCCCAGGATTCTGGGGTCCGGCTTTCAGAGCCATGAGGAGTGCCTTGGCCAAGTCCTTCGCCATCTCTCCGCCTTACCGGCACCTTCCTGGGCGTGGAGACTGGGTCTTTGGCAGTTCCCTGTCCGTAGTCAGCGGAGCCCGGGGCCTGAGGTTACCCCAGTGGGGTTCCCCTTCCTGAGGGTTCTTGAGTTGTCTTGGAGGAACCCCCAAGGAAGAGATCGTGCAAGAGGAAGCACGTGGACTCCCGAGTCTATTACATCAGACACTGATCTGGATGATGCAGAGGGGTCCCAGTCGTCCTTGGATGATGTCTCATTTGCAGACATCTTAGAGATCCTCAAACAACGAGGCGGCTGGATATCCAAACCCTCTGCTGACGAGTCAGTGCTCCTCAAGGCCTTTGGGGCTCAGCCCTCCGCCTCCTGGGTGTCTCCGCCCTTGACGAGCTTCTGGATTTAGTTTGTCGAACATCCAGATACCGTGGAACCAGTCCCTTCGTCCAAATAAATTTTTGTCTGCTCCCCGAGAAGGAGTTCCTCACTAAAGGCGTGGTTGTAGATGCCATGGTGGTGGCATCTGCTACACAACAGGACGTGGCAGAGGCTTCAACGTCCGTCCATCCTCCTAATAAGGAGTCTAGGAGTATGGACAGGTACGGAAGCGCACCCTGACTTCAGCGGCCTTTACTTTAAGGTCTCTGAATTATTTGGCACATTTTACCAGGCTTCAGAGGGATCTGGTCAAGGAGTTGTCAGATTCCCTCTGGTAACCTACCTGAGCAGCTAGCCCAGTCGGTTAGCTCTCAGTTGGCTATCCTTCGTCAATTTCTAACTCGTCCATGAGGCTCATTTCCTGTCGCGGGAGTGGCGGGTAGAGCGGCAGGCACAGGCGTGGCTCTCGGAGACAAGCCTGGCTCCGCTTGTCAGTTCATGGAGGCCTTCAAGTCTTCCTTCGCCGACGCTCCCTTTGATGGGTCCTCATTGTTTGGACCCAAGGTTAAAGACACCCTTACCCGCTGTGAGCAAGAGGGAAAAACTTTATCTGCCGTAGGTGCCCGTTATTCCACTCCTTTTCGGCCTTACCCCAAGGCTAAAGGAGGTGGGAAAATGTGGTTCCGCAAGTCTCGCAAGTTTTTCCCCCAACAGCAGGAAGATTCCCCTTCCAGAGGCAGAGGACGGGGAAATTTTTCAGGGAGACGCCGTCCCAGAGGCGGCAGAGGGCCCCGCAATTCTGGAGAAGTCCTTTCGTGGCTCTTCAGCCTCCCACACGTCATGAGGGATTGCCCGGCTGTGCTGCTCGAGCCAGTCGGGTGTCATTGCCAAGCACCTAAAAGCCTGGGAGTCAATCACTCAGGACAGATGGGTGCTTCGATCATTGCCGGAGGTTACACCATCCCATTCACATACTCCCCCACCGTCCAAAAGAATCCCGGACCCACCACCCAGTCAAAGGGAAATGGCAGCCGCAGAAGCTTTAAAGCTGCTAGAAAAGGAGTCATCCAACTGGTCCCCACAGACCAGATCGGATCAGGAAATTACTCCAGGTTCTTTTTAGTGCCAAAAAAGGCAGGGGACCTGAGACCAATATTGGATCTCAGCAGACTGAACCAATCCGTCACGAAATCCAAATTCAATGGTCACGTTACAATCCATTCTCCCATTGTTGGAGAAGGATGTTTGGATGTGCTCCATAGACCTCAAGGACACCTATTATCACATACCGATACATCAGGCGTCCAGGAGGTATCTGCGCTTCAGCCTGGGAGTCAGTCATTACCAATTTTGCGCTCTGCCCTTTGGTCTCACCACAGCCCCAGGGTGTTCACCAAGTGTTTGGCAGTAGTGACGGCTCACCTGAGAAGTCTTGGATTCCAAGTGTTTCCCTATCTCGACGACTGGCTCCTGACTGCCACCACCAGGCATCTACTAATGGACAACCTCAAAGCCACCATCTCCTGGGTATTTCCCTGGGGATTACATTCAATTGGTCAAAATCTGTCTTGCTGCCCTCTCACGCATAAAGTTTATAGGAGCAGAGATAGACTCAAGATTGATGCGTCTTTCTTCCTGCGAAAGGATCCAAACTTTACAGGGCCAAGTTCAAGGTCTGATCTCGAGATCCAAAGCCCCAGCCAGGATGGTTCTACAAGTTTTAGGCTCAATGTCTGCCACGGTTCTTTTAGTTCCTCTGGCAAGATTACACATGAGGATTCTTCAGTGGCTCTTGTCAACTCAATGGTCCTTTCAGGATCTTCCCTCAATCATCACATCATGATTACGGAAATATGCAAAGGGACCTTCGCTGGTGGCTTCAGACATCAAATTTGAATCAAGGAAAACCCTTTGTTCTCCCCTCTCCAGTGGTTACCCTGACGACAGATGCCTCCCAGATAGGGTGGCGGGGGCATTGTCTGGGCAGGCTAGTTCAGGGCTCCTGGCTTCCAGACGAAGCTCTTCTCCACATCAACGTGTTGGAGATGAGGGCTGTACTTCTATCCCTACAAGCCTTACACAAGTTTCTTCCTCAGGGCATCATCGCCATCCACACAGACAACATGTCGGTGGTTTGGTATCTGAACAAACAAGGAGGGACCAGATCATACCCCCTTTGCAGAGAGGCCATGAGAGTGTGGGAATGGGCTGTAGCTACCAACCGCTTCTTGGTAGCGACCCACATCCCGAAAGTCAAATATATTGGCAGACAAATTGAGCAGGACAATTCTCTCTCCTCACGAGTGGTCTCTAAACCACACAGTAGCAGATCAGGTTTTCAGGAGATGGTGGACCTATTTGCAACTCCACTAAACACCAAGTGCCAAAGGTTCTTCTCCTTGATCCCACATCAGGGAGTACCAGCCATGGATGCTCTAGCACAACCTTGGCCAACAGGGCTACTTTATGCCTTTCCTCCAATTCCGCTTCTTCCCAGAGTTATTCAAAAGCTTCTCAACTGGGGTCTTCAATGATGCTGATTGCCCCATACTGGCCTCGTCAGGTATGGTTTCCCTACCTGAAGAAGCATGCAGTGGACGATCCGTGGACTTTAGACCTAATTCGGACTTGTTAATCCATCAGTCGGGACATCGGCATCAGTCCCTTCAATCTTTGGAATTGACAGCTTGGCTCCTCCGCTTCCGACTTCACTTAGAAGACACACAGTAGAACCGCAAGTTGGTCACATTTTATCTTCGCCCACAAACCCACCACTAACAAATTGTACCTTAGTAAGTGGAAGAGGTTTGCTATCTGGCTCAACTCAAGGGCTTAGACCCTATCACTGCTCCTGTCCCAGAGGTCTTGAAATTCTTAACATCCCTGTTTAATCAGGGATCTTCTGTCTCAACTATTAAAGTCCAACTTGCTATCTCTAAATTCCACGAATCCATGGATCCTCCTTTGATGAGCAGCAGACTATGCAAAACTTTCATTAAAGGTGCGAGCCTATTAAGACCACCAATTTTTCATCCTGCACCTCCGTGGGATCTTGATTTGGTGCATTAACATCTCCCGCTTTCGAACCGGCTGCTACATGCGAGTTAAAATATCTGTCTTGGAAAACTGCCTTCTTAGTTGCAATTACTTCTGCAAGAAGAGTTTCAGAGCTTCAAGCCCTGTCTATTAAGCCACCGTACTTGATTTTCCACAAGGATAGAGTATCACTTAGGCCTAATCCATCCTTTGTCCCAAAGGTCTGTTCTAGTTTCTGCCTACAACAATCTCTAGAGCTACCAGTTTTCTTTCCAAAATTCTCCAATGAAGCAGAATACACTCTTCATAAATTGGATGTTCACAGGCAATTACGCTTCTATTTAGACAGGACTCAGCAACCGTAAGTCAGACCAGTTGTTTGTGTCCTTCTCAGATAATAAACTGGGCCAAACCATCACAAAAGCTACTATCTCAAAATGGATCAGAGATTGCATAACTCAGGCTTATTCTTCTTTAAATAAGCAACTTACAACTTCTATCAAAGCTCATTCTACCAGAGCTATGGCTACTTCTATAGCTTTTCATTCCAAGCTCGCTATATCGAAATCTGTGCTGCGGCTACTTGGTCCAATCCGCACACTTTCATTTCCCACTACAAATTGGATGTGGCATCTAAAGGGCGAGCATCATTTGGTTCCACGGTACTCAGGAGTGTTTTCCAGTGAGCCACCCAGGATTCAGGTGCTAGGGACGCTGTCCCATCAGTCAGAATGTAGATAGGATCACATAACATCTTTTAGTTATGTACTCACCATAACTTCAGATGTTTGGGATCCATCTCCTTCCCCCTGCCTTGGAGATCAGAAGAGATTGAACGGTTTTGAGTTCTACTGTTTTATCTTGTTTCATCTGACGATGTTATATAAGCAGGGTATGCATGTGTGCATGTATGCGGACAAACTAGATCTGGGGGAATGGTAGTGGTGCATCCTGGGATATAATAAGCTCAGCCAATAAGAGACTTCGCTCTTTGGCATAAGAGTCGGAGCCGAGGGATCGGCTCCGAACCCATCAGTCAGAATGTAGGCGAGATGGATCCCAAACATCTGAAGTTATGGTGAGTACATAACTAAAAGTTTTGGAGCAGGAATTGTTTTACTTTTTTTTTTCTTTGCAAGAATACTCTCTCCAGTTTCTTGATTTTTATAGATTTGTGAATGCATAGCTCTGCATCATCTGAGGAGATGTAATGTTTGTTTCCTTTCAGAATCGTTGCCATGATGAGTCCTGATGACAGCTGGGTAGCCAAATGGCAGAGAATCAGTAAGTTTGTATTGGAAAACTTTGCTTTCATTACTGCTGCTGCTCTGGGTATGCTCTATTATAGATTGTGGTTTTAGTGCAGCCTGTTTTTTACCTTTGCTCTCAATTTTTATATATATATATATATATATATATATATATATATATATGTGTGTGTATATATATATATATATATATATATATATATATATAAAAAATGGTATACATTTTTTTCTTTTAGTATGGTTATCTTTTCCTATTGCTGGTTTACAGATTGGTTTGATGACTTGTGTACTTGGTAGCTAATACAGATGGAATTGGCAAGGATTAGACATAGGATCTCAATCCTGTCCCCAAGCCTCAGAGGGCACACTTTGCATTTTAACTGTGTAGATGAAGACTTTTTTTTCTTTTTTAGCTGCTGCTTGCCCACTCCTTTTTGACAGTCTGACTTTCCCCAACTTGGATGTAAGCCCTTTCGTTGTCCTATGTTGAGCATTTCCAGTCTCCTGAGAGAGAGAGGATAATGCAGAAGGGATGTCATCCATGCAGCCATGAAGAGTTTTTCTCCCTGCTATTATTTGCAGCCAAAATGCCCACCTAATGTCTTGTCAGTTTGCACTGCCTGTCATGGAGGTGACCATGAATTTGCTGGGAAGGAGGGCAGCAGTCCCTTGCACTGATGTTTGCATGGTTCTCCACACGCGTCCAGTGAGTGCTGCCTTCATTGGTTTAGTAAGCAAAGCATACTTCTGGGCTAATTTTCATGAAAGCATCTGTTTGTATTGGAGCACTGGCTGACTAGGAGCTGCAACACCATTGTCCTGGAATGGACATTTGCTTGTTGACACAACTACCCCTTTCCAGTGGCCAACTTTTCATTTGAACTTGGGTTGTAGTTAGGGTTTTATCTGTGTTAACAGCCTGTCTAGATGAAACCGTAGGTATTAGTGTATATGTTTTGCACTGCCATGTGGTACAAATCTTTCCCTTTTGTAAGCTTAGGGATTTCAGTCAGGAAGCACACAGTTTTTTTTTTTTTCAGTTTTTGACAAGTCCTTCAGTTGACTAGTTTAGTTTATTGGGGGAGGTATTGCTTTTTGCTTGGACAGGTGTGTGTGTGTTTCAGTGTAAAGATGTGCTTTGCCATACATGTACTATTGGGATATATGAGAATTCCCACTTGTGTTACTCTACAGTGGCGAGATTGGTGTTGTTTCCCCATATGAGAGTTTTCTATGTTGTCACCTTTTAGAAGTTGTAAGAAGTGTTGGTCTATAGAATGCAGTAGCTGTTAAAGATGAACCGCAAAGTGTTATTTATAACCACTTGTAATTATGCTTTCATTGTATAAAATGGGCATTCTGATTGTAATCTATGTAGTTTAGTTTTACATCAGTGGAGCTATGTTAAGTTTACAAACAAACCATGGAATGTATTGTACACTGAACAGCTGTCCAGTTACTTCCTGATTCTTTCTTCTGGTGGAACCTTCAGCTGAGCGTAAATGCTTTGTAGCTCAGTATTTGGTGGATTGCAGGTTTACCTGTGCCAGGAACAGGTACTTGGATTCTGCATCGTTCTTTGCCGTTTAACCTCCTTACCCGTTTTGAGTGTAGCACTTCTGTAGAATCCAACTGATGTTCTCTAGTGCAGCAGTTCCACCTGTATGTTAGACTTAGTGTTGCTGGCAAGTATCTATTTCTGACGTAATGGTTGGGACTGCATGGTCGTGAGGCTGCCCAGTATAGGAGCTCAGCCTGTTGGGTGGCATGGCCATCATAAATGCATTCTCTCCAGGATAAGGACAGGCTTGTAAAGCCTACTAGTCCGTCAAGTAATTAAATGTTTTTGAAACTGAGCACTATGCATCATCTCCATAGGAGTTAAAGGAATGGCTGACAGTACATTGAATCATGCATGTGCATGGTCCTAAGCTCAACACTCCCCAACTTCTGGAAACTGCAGTACAGCTCCACGTTTATATGGAAGCAACTTGGTTTTCTGCCGGGTACTGTAAGCAGTATCTTGACTTACATACAGGTTGTTTCCATATTGTCCAGTAGCAGTTTTGTATTCAGTGAGCATTTTTCTTTCCAACACTGCCCCAGCTGGTGTATAATGCACACATACTTTATTGTAGGCTATCCATTGAGTTGATTACTATACCAGTAATTTTTCTACTAAAATGGTTCACCCATGGTATGCATGTATTACAGCGATATGTTTGTTTTTGCACTGTGTAATTGGCATTATTCACTTTAATAGGAATCTTATTTTGTTCCATTTCTCCTGTTGGAATATAAATACATTTAATTCTCCATCTATTGTCTGATTGCATAAGTGGCTCTGCTGCATTTGTTACTTTGATCATGCCTAGCCGCTAAAGTTTTCTCCTCCCAGTTGTGTCAAAATGCAGGATCACATGACTGGACATTCCTGACAGTTGCTCAACATAAAAGAAATGCAAACTATGCTATTCATAAATATAGCTCCAGTGAAGAAACTAAAGTAAAAAATTTGTAATTTGGATTCAGAAAGGCCACTTTTTATGAAGAGCTTAATTGCTGCAGAAAAAAACCTGTAAAAAAAAAAAAAAAAAGTACTTGTGGCTTGATATCTCAACCACTTTATATGTCTGTGAACTGGTATAAACAATAGTGGAGGAGTATTATGGAGAATCTGAATCTTTTTAGAGCAAATAGGAGAAAAGACCCTGCTTCAAGGCTGAGGGAGAGCTCCTTAATTAAAATCTTAGCCATGCAAGATGAGAGGAGTTCACAGATGGTCCAGGGCTGCAAGTGAAAGGTACTCTTCTGAATATCCTATTTGAAGGGGAGTCAATAATACTTGTACATGACCATGCACTCTGGCTTATTGCGAGACATAAGGGGAAAAGTGACATATATGGTAACAGTGTAGAGAGCTCACTGTGCTGAGTCTGCAACCTGGCCAGGGAGAAATTGTGCACTATATGGGAATAGAGACTGACCGACTGGTATAGATACTTTGGGAATAGATGGATGAGGAAGATGATAGGCTTGTGGACAAATGTCTGAAGAAGGCACAGAAGATGTCTTTTGGAGTTGTAGGAATTGATGTCTAGCATTTAAAGTGTAGAGTATATCAGAGTTGGAAAGAGAGAGGTAATGGAGATTTAAGTATAAAGCAGACAAGGTGCTAAGAATACAGGGGCAGCAAAAATAAAAAGAGAAGGTAGTAGTATGCATTTAGAAAGATGAATTTTTAACTCTTGCAGATGGTGTGAAGGGAGGGGCCGTACTTCAGGTTAATACAGGACAAGTGATTACAAAGGACAGAGAATAGTTGCTTATTCATTTTCATGAATGAGAAAGTGAACAGGTTTCCACACTCTGAAACAAATTGTCAGAATGGGGAGAGCATTGGACTGACACAGAACATTGTGAAGTAGTAACAAAGGAGCTAATTACTGTGTGGGACAGTAAACACGTGGTCCAGACAGACTGCCTTCCAGAGTCCTAAAACTGATCGTTTGCTGCAGTCTTTAACATAGCTTTACCAAGATCAGTTGCCTGCACTCTGGAAGGCAGGTAATTTGATACCATTCTACAAGGTGAGGTGGGATAACCTAGAAACTGTAGGTCTACTTGCATATCTTTTGTGGTAGCTAAAATAATGGTCTTGGAGGAAGCTGGTTTCCAAAATCACAACCAAGATGGAGCCGTTTGTCAGTCAGACCTGGTGTGGTTTTATGAAAGTTGCAGGAAAATTTGACATGGGTATGTCAGTTAATATAAGGCCTTTGATTCATCTTTGCATGGATGCCATTTTGGGTAGAGTGAAAGATTTCGGTTGATCACAAGAGTCTTAAGATGGTAGCTTGGATAGAGGGGAGAATTCTTATATGGGAAGAAAAATGTTAGGAAAAAAGTAAGATGTTAAGTTGTCAATCTCTCCTTCATTCTTGCTGGATGGGTTTGGAGCCGATCCTCGGCTCCGACTCGGCACTTGCTTAGCTTGAGAACTCCTTTTACCAGCTCGAGGCAACCCTATATCCCATGATGCAAGGCGGGACTACCCCAGATCTCGTTTGCAGCTTTGCGAAGAGGTCTCCTTTTTTGCCAGCTGAGGTAAGTTTGAGTTTTCAAACAGCTTTAGTCAGGGTTTATCTCCCCCTTTTTTCATATTTTTTAGTGGATAGTACATACAATCTCCCTATTCCCCTTATAGTAAAAATTTTTACTTTATAAAAAGTTTTTAAAAAAATTTTCAGTTAGGCCTAGGCCTTCCTTATTAATCCCTATCTGTGTGTCTGTGTTTGAGGATTAATTTGTGTGACTGTTTTTGGTGTGTGTGTCTGTGTGTGAGTATTTTATTACTCTTTTTCCTTAGACTATGTCTAAAGAGGTAAAGGTCTCGGGTTTCAAGAAGTGTGACTCGTGCTGTCAGAAAATGTCTCTGACAGACGGTCACACTTCTTGAGTTTACTGCCTGGGGCCTTTACACCTGCAGGACTCCTGTGCTTTGTGTCACTCTTTTAGCCAGCGAGTCCTGCAGGAAAGGAGGAATAAATTTAATCCTCCGTGGCTTGCTAAAGCCGGAAGGTTCACCCACTAAACCTGGGTCCAGTAAGCCTTCCAAGCCATCCAGGGGTCAGGCTACAGCTTCCAAGCCTTCCCCGGTGGCTCCGACTCCTTCGGAGTTGAGATCGGCTCCGGCCGGAGCCGATCTTTCTCCTTCTCAGCTAGGGTCGGTTACGATCGGTTCCGACACCCAATCTGCTGTTGCCTTGTCGGCTCCGGCTGGAGCCGACACAGTATCCAGTATCGGAGCCGAGAAGCCTTCGGCTCCATCTGGAACCCATAGGACGTCGGCTCCGATGACTTCCTCCAAGAAGAGATCTCGGTCCCCGTCTTTGGAATCTATCCACTCGGCTCCGGGGTCTCCTCTTTTGTCGGAGCGGAGTCATCGGAGCCGATCTTCGAGATCTTCCAGGCTGTCTGACCACGATTTAGAGAGGGTGGTAAACAGGCTGCTAAAGTCGCAGGCACTGGCCCAAATGCTCCATAGCCCGTCTCAGCAGACTTCGGCTATTGCTTCACCCCTTGAACTTCCTCCTCCGACTCCCCACCAGAGTTCAGAGCCGGAGCTTCGGGACAGCGACTGTTTGGCCGGAACCGATACATCCCCTTTCGGCTCTGTCGTCTTCGGCTCCGATCTCCTCCTTGAGACCTTCCTTGGAGGGATCCGGTCGTCGGGTTTCCCTAGTCTGCTCCGAGGGGGCTAGTGGCATCGGACCCTTGTCCGACCCCGCTCTCCCTCTCGGGGCTTCGGCTTTGGTGAGCTCGGCACCGACATCGGCCTCTGAGCCTTCCCTCTCAGTGGAGCCGGGAATTCCTATTTCCTCGGAACGGGAATATTCCGGTCTCCCGGGGAGGGGAGCCTTTGAGGTGATGAGGAGTGTCCTGGCTCCTGAGCCAGGTCAACGGTCCATCCCTCTAGCTCCTCCCTCTTCGGTGCCTGTAGACGCCTGGGATCCATCGCCCCAGGTTTCCCCATTGGGAATATCTTCCTCTTCCGAAGTTTCTCCTGATCCTGCAGGGGAACCCCCTCGGAAGAGGATGTGTAAGAGGAAACACACAGACTCCCCTGAATCTACTACATCTGATACCGACTTAGATGAGTCGGAGGGTTCCCCACGATCCCCCTCTGAGGATGTCTCCTTTTTAGACATCCTTGAGCTCCTCAAACAGAGGGGAAATTGGCCCTCCATTGACCCCTCCGAGGATGAGTCGGTATACCTGGAGGCTTTTGGATCCCGAACCTCCACCTCCTGGGTGTCTCTGCCTTTCGATCCACTTATGCAGGTAGTGGCTCGGAAGGCGTGGGCAGCTCCAGATTCTGTGGAACCTGTCCCCAGGAGACCATCCAAGTTTATTACGGCCCCTACGGACAAACAGTTTCTTTCCAAGGGCGTCTCTGTGGATGCTATGGTGGTGGCGGCCACTAAGAAGGAACTTGCGGATCCTTTAGTACCTGTCCATCCCCCTTTCTAGGACCATGGACAGGTATGGAAAGCGGATGTTTTCTTCAGCGACCTTTGCTATGCGTTCGCTGAACTACCTTTGTCACTTCACCAGGCTTCAAAGAGATATTCTCAAGGAACTAGGTGAAGTGGTCCAGGATCCTTCTGCTGGGGCTCAAGAAAAGATTGCCTCACAGCTAGCAATCCTGAATTCCTTATCCAACTCCTCCATGCTGCTCATATCCTATGCGGCCGATGGAGCGAGTAGGGCCGCAGGCACAGGAGTGGCTCTTAGACGTCAAGCCTGGATGCGGCTTTGTAATTTTGCGGACCCCTTTAAGGCGTCCTTCACCAATACTCCCTTTGATGGTTCGGCTTTGTTCGGACCTCAGGTGAAGGATACCTTGACCAGGTGTGAGCAGGACGGTAAAACTCTTTCTGCCGTTGGAGTCCATTTTTCCACCTTCTAGACCATATCCCAAGGGTCAGAAGGGAGGGAAGATGTGGTTCCATAAAGCCCAAGGAGCTACACGGACACACGTGGTCAGTTTACCCCCAGAGGCAGAGGGGTAACAATAATAGACGCCGCCCTAGAGGCAGGGGGGTCCTCAGAACCAGGGCAACAGGGAGTCTCTTCCTGAGAAGCCCTTTCAGCACCCCTGAGGTGTTGCCCGACTGTCCACCCTTGGAGGCAGTCGGGGGAAGGATTTTGCTGTACCCAGTAGCCTGGCATTCCCTTTCACAAGATATGTGGGTACAGTCGATCATATCCGAGGGTTACAAAATCCCCTTCGAAAGGTATCCCGTACCTCAAAAATCCCTTCCAGACATCTCACCCGGTCAAAGGGATTTGGCAGAACAGGAGGTTTCAAAGCTCCTAGAAAAAAGAGCCGTCCAGACTGTTCCGGCAGACCAAGTAGGATCCGGCTTCTACTCGAGATTCTTTTTGGTCCCCAAAAGGTCGGGAGATTGGAGACCAATATTAGACCTGAGCAGTCTAAACAGATTTGTCATGAAGGCAAGATTCCGGATGGTCACACTTCAGTCCATTCTGCCCTTTCTGGGCAAGGACAACTGGATGTGCTCTATAGACCTTCAGGACGCGTACTATCACACAAAGATTCACAAGCGCTCCAGAAGGTTTCTCCGCTTTCGGCTAGGGACCAGTCATTACCAATTCAGAGCCCTGCCCTTTGGCCTCACTTCAGCCCCCAGAGTGTTTACCAAATGTATGGCAGTGGTCACAGCTCATCTGAGACGTCAAGGATTCCAGGTGTTTCCTTATTTAGACGACTGGCTCCTCTCCGCCACCACCAGGTGTCAGCTTCTTCAGACCAGAGACTACACTCTGCAGCTATGCAGGAGTTTGGGAATTTCAGTGAATTTCGAAAAATCTTCTCTGCGGCCTTGCCAATCTATCACCTTTATAGGCGCAGAATTAAACACCGTCAAAATGTTAGCCAGACTAACATATCAAAGAATTCTGGACATCCAAAAATTCGTTCGGATTTTATTGCAGAGCAGCAAAGTCAAAGCCAGGCTGATACTAAAGGTTCTAGGTCTTATGGCTGCGGCCATTGTTCTTCTACTACTGGCTCGCTTCCACATGCGTCTTCTGCAGTGGATGTTATTCACTCAGTGGTCGTTCCACAGTCTTCCTATGAGGCACGAAATCTTAGTCACACAATCGTGCAGGACTCATCTGAATTGGTGGATATCTTCCCCTCATCTTCATCAGGGCCGACCCTTTGTTCCCCCTCCTCCGGTTGCCACAGTTACTACGGATGCCTCTCTGATCGGGTGGGGGGGGGGCATTATCATGGCAGGATGGTCCACGGGACGTGGCAACCCATAGAATACCACTTCTTCCCGTAGGGACTATTGCAGTACAAACGGACAACATGTCCGTGGTCTGGTACATCAACAAGCAGGGCGGGACCAGGTCCTATCCGTTGTGTCGAGAAGCTCTCAGACTTTGGCAATGGGCAATCTCCTCTCATCGGTTTCTGATAGCAACGCACATCCCCGGCAGGTCCAACCTCTTGGCGGACAGGCTGAGCAGATCCATTCTCATGCCTCACGAGTGGTCTCTCAATCAATCTGTAGTGGACCAGATTTTTCTGAAGTGGGGCACACCTTGTTGCGATCTTTTTGCTACACCCCAAAACAACAAGTGCCCCGATTTTTCACCCTCTTTCCCCTACCAGGTCAACCCCTGAGAGACTCTCTAACCCAGGATTGGCCCCGGGGACTTCTGTACGCTTTTCCTCCCTTTCCCTTGATTCCACAAGTCATTCAGAAAGCCACCGTTTTGAGGGCCAAATTGATTCTCATTGCCCCTTACTGGCCTCGACAAATTTGGTTTCCGTCTCTGCATCGTCACCTCCTGGTGCAGCCCTGGCATCTGGACCCAGTTCCGGATCTCTTGATCCACCAGTCGGGTCAACAGCACCGGGCCATTCATTTTCTCAATCTCACTGCTTGGTTGCTCCACTTCCTTCCCTAGCCAGGCTTCCTATGATCTCTGATTCGGTCAGAGACATCTTAGTGGCTTCTTTAAAGTCGTCCACCAGAACCGTTTATGCTAGCAAGTGGCGACGTTTTTCCATTTGGGCAAATTCCAGGAATATTGATCCCTTTACTGCTCCTGTGCATTCTGTTTTAGATTTCCTGGCTGAAGTTTTTCATTCAGGATCTTCTTCATCTACAGTAAAAGTTCAACTGGCTGCTATTTCCAAGTATCATGTTGGCTTGCATGATCATAACATTATGTCTCATAGACTATGCAAGGCCTTTCTGAGAGGAGTTTTTCTCCTAAAGCCGCCGATAAAGCATCCTCCTCCACAATGGGATCTAAATTTAATGTTGGCATCCTTGATGTTACCTCCCTTCGAACCGTCTGCTTCATGTTCTTTGAAGTTATTGACCTGGAAAACTATATTTTTACTGGCTGTCACTTCAGCAAGAAGGGTTTCCGAGATTCAAGCTCTCTGCATCCGTTCCCCTTACTTGGTTTTTCACAAGGACAGGGTATCCTTAAGAACGAACCCATCCTTTCTTCCCAAAGTTGTGTCTCAAACCAATATTAATCAATCCATAGATCTACCATTTTTTTTCCCAAACTATTCTGACAGAGCTGAACAAAAGCTTCATTTTTTGGATGTCCATCGTCAGCTCAGTTACGAAACAATTCAGGAAATCAGATCAATTATTTGTCTCCTATGCAGAAAACAGGAAAGGTCTCCCAGTGTCTAAAGTGACCTTATCCAGATGGTTGTCTTCTGCCATTTCTTATGTGTACTCTCTCAGAGGCAAGCAACTACCTTCTAAACTGAAAGCACACTCAACCAGGAGTCTATCCACTTCTACAGCCTTTCAGGATAGACTATCTATTGATACCATTTGTGCAGCAGCTACTTGGGCCACTCCTCATACCTTTGTCTCTCATTACAAGTTAGACTTGGCCTCCAGAGACAGAGCCAGTTTTGGTTCCACAGTTCTCAAGAGTCTGTTCCATTGAGCCACCCGGGATACAGGTGCTAGGGACGCGGTCCCATCCAGCAAGAATGAAGGCGAGATTGACAACTTAACATTTAGAAGTTATGTACCTACCATAACGTTCCATGTTAGTTGTCTTCTCTCGCCTTCTTTCTTGCATCCCTCCCTCCTTCCCCCTGGCCTGGACAGATCTTGAAGAGTTCCTATCAGGTTGTTTCCTCCTGAGCCTTCATTAGAGGACTCTTTATTATGAACTTGGGTTTCCTAAATATATTAGGTTAGTCCTTAGCAGGGTAGGTTAGCTACCAAACGAGATCTGAGGTAGTCCCGCCTTGCATCATGGGATATAGGGTTGCCTCGAGCTGGTAAAAGGAGTTCTCAAGCTAAGCAAGTGCCGAGTCGGAGCCGAGGATCGGCTCCGAACCCATCCAGCAAGAAAGAAGGCGAGAGAAGACAACTAACATGGAACGTTATGGTAGGTACATAACTTCTAATTTGTTATTACTAACAAACATCAATGTCTAAGTTTTTTTTGTCTTATGGGGTTAAATTTTAGGTCAAATTCTATTTGTATTTGTTGTAGACATATTATTGAGAGAATTACAAATGGATTTGATTTTGTTTTTGTAGACTGTGAAATTTGGAGCGGTTTAATGCATTCATTGAAGAGTCTCAAACTTTGAACGCACTTTTTAACTGGTCTGAAAAATGGCAAAAGAGGTTCATTGAAAATAACTGCAGAGTACCTGGCTTAGGCATAGATGGGATTGGTATAAATTATCAGCTGAGAGTGGATTTGTTTGTAACAGCACAAGAGGAAAGACCCGGAAGGACCCTAGGAGTAATATTGTCTTCTAGAATGGATTATTGAGAGCAAAATAAGTGGGCTACAGCAGCAGAAAATGTTGGGTAACTTTACAATTTGCTCTTTAGACCAAATATTGCATGCCGTTTTTGGAGGAAGCCTTTAAAAGGAGTGAAATTCCACGGTTACTGAAGGAATCTAGATAAAGTAACTAATAATAGTAAAACAGATAAACTTGATAAACCACAAGTTTTATCAGATCAAAGAAATTATTAATAAAAACTGGGAAGTTATTAAACATGACAAAGGATTAGTTACCCTGTTGGGCGAAAAACCTAAAATAACTTATAGAAGAGGAGATAATCTCAAAACCATCTTAGAGAGACCTAAGAAAAAGCAAATTTCCAATCGACCACATGGGATGCATAAATGTGGGGCATGTAACCAATGTAGGCACATTAAAGTTGGCACTTATTGCACCATTAATGGTAAAGAATATAAGATCAGTAGTCACTTTAAATGTGAAACAAAGTCAGTGGTTTATGCGGCACTATGCAATCACTGTAAGGCTTTCTATATTGGGAAAACTGAACGTAAACTCAAAATTAGGATATATGAGCATATGCATGCTGTTTCCAAAAATGATGAAAATAATGCTCTAGCTAGACACATTTGGGACAATAGTGGTCATGCATTTAGCTTTGTCATTTTACAACAACGAATACCGGATATACGGGGAGGTCCTTGGCAAGTTCGTCTAGAAATAGACGAACTCTTGTGGCAAATTCGTACTAGAGCACATTCAACTCCAGGTATCAATGAGTCTCTTTCTATAAAATGTGTCTTTAAATGGTTGGCTTATAATAGATAAATATAAGCATTTTTTGGTACCGAGGGTTTAATTTTGTTATTTCAGTTTTTCTGGATAAATAACATATAAACTATAGGGTCAATGGTGAAATATTTGTCACTTTGGGCATATAAATTTTTCTAGAAGTTTTTTTGTATATTTAGTATTTGTAGTTTCTTTTTTAATATAATAATGATAAAAGAAACTCACCTAATGTCTATTTAATTTTTCATGTAATCACATGTAGAATTGTTCTTTTAGAATTCAAGGTTGGCTGGGGGACAAATTCTTGGAACTTTTAAAATGTCAGTCTTGCTTAGTTAGGACTTGTTTTTGTAAGCCAGCAGGACATCTGAATTAATGTCATTTCAGTTGGGATTTATTTGTCAATTTCTGTGAATGTGACATATACCTGTTTTGTTTTTTAATGATACTTAGCATTTACTTTAGTTTTTTACACATCTGAACAAGGCTTCACATGCGTTTTAGAACAAACTTTAACAATTTGTTATAACATAATGAATATAGGAAACGCATTTTAGAACTTTGAGTCTATGTCCTTTTAAGTAACACTGGTATTTGACAACAGAGTGCAACTATCACCGAGTGGTTGATTTAGCTTTAAGGTTGTTATGACAATGCTTAATTCAACAATGCACTTATTATCTATTGGGCAATTACTTGGTATCATGTATAAAAACTTGCTTCTTTCCTTCTGCTGTGTAATCTGAAGAAGGCGGTGTATGTTTTTCCGCCGAAAGCGCTTATTTTATTGGGAGTTCATTAAATTAATTTTTAATATTCAAGCTTTCTCTTATTGAGTTCCAGTCTGCCTTGTGGTTTATCAACTAATAATAGTATGCATGACCGAAGGAAAACCCATCAATGATGACTGGAAAAACTGCGTCTTTTGTCACTTGTAACCACAGTGTATAGGAGTGACATGCAATTCTACCATAAACTTGAATTTAAGTACACTTTTATCTGCTCTTTTGCATATAGTACTGTATTTAATTTATTTGTGTTTTTCACTGGGTATTAACTCAACTGAAGTTGTGTCTCTCTCTCTACAGTTAGTTGTGACCCACCCACCCTCTCTGTTCTTGTTTTGGTGTTAATGTTGGTGGCTTTGAAACTGCCCACCCCTCTTGTAGATTTGTCTTTGGATACTCCTTCTGAGCCCATCTCATTTGCTCACTCAACTGAGTGCAGTGAGATCATATTCTGATTTCAGGCACTCCTACTGTGTACAAAGAGAGCATTTGGGAAGGACAACCCCTGTAGCCTCTTAATCCTGCTCTGTTCCTCCTTCGAAAAGAAAAAAAAAAAAAAATATATATATATATATATATATATATATGTGTGTATATATATATATATATATATATATATATATATATATATATAAAATATATGAAAAAAATACAAAAATCTTATTCATCTGCTCTTACTGTAACTGTCTTAGTTGCTCTTCTGCGTGCTGTTATCTGTTCAGACACTCTTACTCTGCACTTATTACTGCTTGTTAGTAGCCTTCTAATTTACTACCTTCTGCACTTGTTTTTTAGTCATTTGTTAATTTAATTGCATTTATTTGAACTGTATTTGCGGTGGTGTTGCTACACGTTCAAGTGTGCTGGCCTGCACTACAATTTGAATTGTATTTACTGCTGTTTTAGCTGCTTTTCTGCAAAAAAAAAAAAATCTAAGCTTGTTTCCTGCCTTTCCTGTAACTAGTGAAGTCCAGATACAGACTTGCTGTATCCAGGACTGTTGGTAAGCTTCTGCGCCCCCCCCCCCCAAGCCTTTCTGTGTTGGAGGGAAGCCTTCTAGCTTATCTACCACGGGAAGAGTGGGTTTTGGCCCTGAAACTGTAGTTCATTGGCAGTTTGGGCAGTTTTTCCATATTTTCTACTTTCTGTTTAAAAGCCCGTTTTGGTCCCCGCCTTTCCTATAACTAGTGTAATCCAGTACAGATTTGCTGTATCCAGGACTGTTGGTAAGCTTCTGAGCCCCCCCCCCCCCAAGCCCTTCTGTGTTGGAGAGAAGCCTTCTAGCTTATCAGTGGGAGTGGTAAGCACTAGTTATCTACCACAGGATGAGTGGTTTCTGGCCCAGAAATTGTAGTTTATTAGCTGTTTGGGAAGCTTTTCCATCTCTTTCAACCTTCTGATTTAAAAGCCTGTGTTTGCGCTTGTTTCCTGCCTTTCCTGTTACTAGTCTAGTCCAGGTACAGATTTGCTGTATCCAGGACTCTTTGTAAGCTTCTGAGCCCCCCAAGCCTTTCCGTGATGGAGGGAAGCCTTCTAGCTTGTCTACCACAAGAGTAGTGGTCCCTGGTCCAGAAATTGTAGCTATTGGCTGTTTGAGCAGTTTTTTTTTTTTTTCCATCTTTCAACTTTCTGGTTTGAAAGCCGCACTTGTGCCTGTTTCCCACCTTTCCTATAACTAGCCTAGTCAGGTTACAGAGTTGCTGCATCCAGGATTGTTAGTAAGCTTCTGAGCTCCCAAGCCATTCTGTGTTGGAGGAAAGCCTTCTAGCTTATCAGCGGGAGTGGTAAGCACTAGGTAGCCTATCCTCCACGGGAAGAGCGAGTTTTGGCCCAGAAATTATAGTTTATTTGGCCATTTGGGCAGTTTTCCATCTCTTTCAACTGTCTGGCTTAAAAGCCTACGTTTGTACTTGTTTTTGTAAGCTTCTGAGCCCCCCAAGCCTTTCTGTGTTGGAAGAAAGCCTTCTAGCTTATCTACCACAAGAGGAGTGGTTCCAGGCCCAGAAATTGTAGCTGTTGGCCGTTTGGGCAGTTATTTTCATCGCAACGTTCTGGTTTAAAAGCCGCATTTGCACTTGTTTCCCACCTTTCGTGTAACTAGCCTAGTCCAGATGCAGAGTTGCTGTATCCAGGACTGTTGGTAAGCTTCTGAGCCCCACAAGCCTTTCTGTGTTGGAGGAAAGCCTTCTAGCTTATCAGTAGGAGTGGTAAGCACTAGGTAGCCTGTTTGCCACGAGAGGAGAGGTTCTTGGCCCAGAAATTGTAGTTTATTGACCATTTGGACAGTTTGTCCGTCTCTTTCAACTTTCTGGTTTAAAAGACCACATCTGCGCTGGTTTCCCATCTTTTCTGTAACTAACCTACTGTGTAGCACTAGAAAGCCTTAAACTGATACAAGCCTTCTAGCTTAGGAGAGAGACTTTGGAGTGATTTAAGTATCAGTTTTCTGTACTTTCTTGCTGTACTTAACTGAACTGTTTTCCACATAAATGCAGATTTTTCCAACGTTTGTGATTTGTAAAAGCTTGTTTTTTCACATATAGTACTTATTTGACTGCCTGCACATTTAAAAAGTTGTTTTTTGTTTAAATTAACTGTTGTAGGCTACACACTAAAGCATGATAGCCTTTTCTGATCGTTTGTAGTCGTTTAAAGCTGTTTAAGTGTATGTTTTACTGTTTTCGCCTTATCTTTTCAAAAAAAAAATTCCTAGTTTCCTGCCTTTCTAAGCTAGTATAGTCCACCAGTTTTTTCAGGCTAGTGCTGAATTCAGGGCTGTGATACTAGTTTCTGAGTTGCCCATACGTTACTTGGATAGAAGGAAGTTTCTCTGCTCACCTGTGAGAGAGGGGAGCTTTGAGCAACCTATCTGTCCCTGGAGGAGTGGTTCCATCGCAGAAGTTAGTAGTTTATTGGCCATTTTGGGATAATTTCTATCTCTTTCATTTCCCTGTTAAGGTTTGAGCACCGTGCCGTGCCGGTTAGCTACAGTTAAATTATTCCCGGCTCCACTAGGTCTCCTCTTCAGTTTTTCCCTTGAAACTAGTCTAGTCTAACTCTCAACCTAAGCACTCAAAAAGCATCTTACAGCCCAGCACTTGCTCAGACCTAATAGCAAGCACTAATATACCCTGACACTGATTGCCCAGCAGGGCAAGGCTCTTTATTCACCCCTCACCAACCAAGCGGCTACGCAGCTCACCCTACTAGTCAGGCATGACCAAAGGGCAACTTCAGGTGCACTCTCCAGTCCAGCTGGTGAATCTGGGTATCCTGAGGCAATGTTACAACTGCCTCATGTACACAGACAACCCTCTCCTCTTACCACAAAACACTAACATATGCGAGAGCTGCAATTATACAGCCAAACTGGAAGCTAAGCTGTCTGCTCCCAAGACTGGAACAGACAGTCAAGAGAAGGTTAATGCTTGCACCACAACTCCAGCTGCACACAGACCTACTAATACAGCATTGGCAAAAAATACACATAAAGACACAAAATCATACTCTGAGGCTCTAAATAAAAACCTGCAAAAGCATCAGAGACCTCCAAAGCAGACACCCTATTATTAAAAGGCCATCCTCTATTTCTTACTGGACATTTAAGTTTTGTTTTATTTAACTAGTTAATTTTCTGGCATGAGTTAAAGATGACTCTGTAATTGGTTACAACTTCCTTACGTTGCTAAGCAGGTAGAATTTAAGTTGACTCAGTACTGATATTCATTTTTAAAGTTTTTAATGCTTTTAAAGAATTCTGTATGACAGCAACCAGTTAGATAGGCAGATCTGAGGAAGCTGCAGTGAAAGTGCTGGTCCAGGTTACAAGACTTGGAGACGTTAATGCACAATAGTTAATTATGTAAAAAAAAAAACACTCTACTTTCAAGACTGTCTTTGAAAAACATGCTTAACTAAATGTAAATTCTTCTTCACAAATTCTAGTCTCCACCATGCGGCACCTTCAGGGGCCATATTTCGAGCTGAGAGAATTTATTACATTTTCAATGTCAGAAGAACAGGCCTTTTCACTAGACTCATAAGTTAATGATTTTAGCGTCAGTTTGGTCTTTACAGAACTCTGTCAGTAGTCCTACGGAACCCGTCTCTCTGTCTTGGAGGCTTTTTTTCTGGCCACTCCCAAGTTCAATTTCAAGTTTTACGGTAATTTTAATTTCCTCTGTATGTTTTCAGTGGTATCTTTTTCTGATTGATATGGTCCTGCTGACTCTGCCAAGGGAATTTTTTAACCCAAAGTGATGGACAAATGTGGTGGTGGTCTGGTACATCAGCAAACAAGGAGGAACTCGTTCCTAACCGTTTTGCTTAGAGGTCACCTAGTGGCAATGGGCATTCTGCGAGAAGTCCAGCTAAATAAGCAGGTCTGGCATAATGCTTTTAAGAATAGTCAGTCCTTTAGTGGCTCATGAAATTTTCAGTTTCTGGGGCAAGCCTTTCTGCGACTTATTCATCACTGTGTCCCAAACCAAGTGCAGAAGCTACTTCACCCTAGTTCCCTTGGATTGATAGTCATCCAGGGGTGCTTTAGCCTGCTATGGGCACCTGTCTACTGTATGACTTTCCTCCTCTGCTTCTAATGACAAAGTTCCTACAGAAGGCATTGACTTGCAAATGCAGATAATTCTGATTGTGTCGTACTGCCCAGACATATCTGGTTACCGCTGCTCAGACATCATCTGAAGAAGCCCTCTTATAGATACTAAACCCAAGTCTTCTCTCTCATCTCTGGTCAGCCTCAACCCAGACTTTAACAATTTCAAGCTAACTGCGTCATTTATGTAGTTCCTTTAATGGCCAGTCATGCTTCCCTTTCAAAAATGTAATCTGGAGTTTGTTGTTTTTTCAGAGTCAATCTCCTCAAAAAGTGTTTTTTCATTCTTCGTTCTCCTTGTTGGCATGTACATGTTTTCGTATTTATGTACCTTCTGTTCTTTAGAGTCTATTTCCCTGGTCTGGGGTAACAGTTTCTAGGTAATTTGTTACTGCATATCCCTTATGTATTTCTTAGTTGTCTTGAGTTTAGTCTTACTTTGGACAATACGGCACAAGAGGAAAGCACCCAGGCTTTGGAATGCAGACTGGATGCAAGGCTATCCTTGGGAGGCTGTTCCATCAGTTAGTAGTGCAACAGTGGTCAGTTGGACATCTAAGTGTTCTTACACAACTGTACTTTCACAGGGTTAATGCAGAGTGCAAAACAATGTTAGTCATGAGGATTCTTGAGTGTTAGAACTTTAATCTGTATTTAACTCATTGGTTGACAGTGCTGATAAAGATGTGTTATTAATTATGACTGAGGCATTAACTTTGTGGACTGCCTAATATTTAATATTATGGCTCTTGAAAATCAGACCGCACATGGCATACTCTTGATGTAACTTAATTCTGGTATTAAATTCATGGTGTTCATACCATGATTGAGAACAGTAAACGGCGCAGTGGTGCAGCGGTAGTGTTGTCGGCTCACAGCAAGAGGTTCTCCAGTTCAATTCTTGGCTGGTGCCTTCTGTGCAGTCTGCATGTACTCACTGCATTCGTGTGGGTTTTTGCCGGGTGCTGCCGTTTCCTCCCACATTTCAGAGACACATGTATGGAGTGGTTCTCTCCAAGCCTCTGCTGAAAATTGGCATTGTTCCAAGTCAGACTTTCCCGGTAGACAAATGTTAAATGTGAGAAGATTACTTCAGCTAAACACAAAATGCAAAAAGATGCGGGGTTTTTTGCCTGTTTTGTAAAGATTTTTCTCATTCAGTTTTATGATTCACAGCTCTAGGTACTTGTAGTCCATCCTGCAAACAGTCAAGGATGTGCCATTTAACTGATTGTTGATAGACATCAATGAGTTAAACTACCAAAAGACGTTAAATGCTTTAAATTATATATATATATATATATATATATATATATATATATATATATATATATATATATATATATATATATATCTATATATATATATATATATATCTATGGGACAATTCACCCTGCACACACCCTCCCTTGATGTGGGGGGCAAGCACCCCAACGCACTTATACCAACTCCACAGACTCACCAGCTTGGAGGAAAGTCTCATAAAAGTGCATTATTTCCTAAACAGTTTAGAAATCACACAGGCACTGATTTTGTGTAGCAAATGAAGCTCAAGTTATTTCTCCTCGACCAACTGTGGAAGAGACCTCATTTGTTTGTGTACCAAGTGTTCATCTTATTACACTTCAGTTAAGGTCAAATGTTCCTGCAACACTTGGGTGAATAGTTTAAATTGTCTTACCCTTTTATTTGTAGAACTTTTTGTTCTGTTTAGATGTTTGGATGAGTTGCTGTTGTTTACTCCAGTTTTTGGACTTAATTGATGTTTTGTTAGTGATATTAGGTTGTGGAGAAATTGATTAGGTTTTTAAGAGTTTTTTTTCTGATTTAAAATCCCTCTGCAGGTTGTGTGTGCATGCGTGTCTGTGTCTAGGCTTACTGCATTGACTGAAATTGAGATTTGCAAAACATTTGACTTTATAACCTCGACTAGTTTTAAAATTATGAAAAGTATGATGTCTGAAGATCACTAGGTTCAGCCAGAGCCTCTGTGTTCCAAGGTATCTACCTCTGAAACTCTTTGGAACAAAGCTATGTATAAGGCAGCTAATAAAATTATGCTTCCTCAGGCTTTGTTGTCTTCACCTTGCCAGAAGAGTCTTGTTTAATCTTGAATGTCCAAGCTAATGATGAGGAAATCCCCCATCAGTTGGCTAGAAAAGATGGTGTCTGCTCTCTCTCTCTCTCTTTTTGAGAAGGACTTACCTAGGAAGATGCTTTCTTTCTTTGCATCGCTCTGTAAATGCGCCACTGTTTATATGATGGCTTTTGCTGTTTAATAGGTTTAACCTGAGATAAATAAGTCTGTTCTGTCCCCTTGTGTTCCACTGTAAACAATAGTTCCGTACTTTATTTCTGCCTCCTTATTTGCCCATGTTGTAATGCCATTTCCCTTGAGACTTAGTTCTCAACTTCTTTACTCTGGGATCATGGACAAAGCCAAAAAAAAAATTGGGTGGAGGCCTGAAATCGGGGGCATTTTTTTGTGTTGCTGTAGTTTCACTTTGTTAATGAACAGCAGATTTTGCATCAACATGCATTTTCTAAATAGTAGGTATGAAACTCTTCCAACTGTAATCCTCTGATTTACTATGAAATCAAACATTGAGAGGTAAGGCAAACATTTGAGGCAATATCAGGGATGCCCTACAAAATCGTGGGTAATAGAGAGCTGTGCCTTGAAGCTGAGTACTTTGCAGGCACATACACTGCCATGAATGGAGTTTCCTTTATCCATGCTAATATTGACATTAATGGGTTTGATGATGTATCCTTAAGTGCTGAGTGTATGTTTTATGGTACCCAGGGCTGGAAAGAGAGAGAAAAAAAAGTGGTAGAGCCATGCTATTAATCGCACTTTAAGCAATAGATGTGTAGACTGCCTTGTCCCATTTCAGGATGATATCCCTCTAAGGATCGATGGTGCACAGTGTCTTTGTCTTGGTTTAATAGGTTTGACCTCTTTTGGTGTGGATGTCCTCCACAGCAGTTTGTATGCCTTCATTTTTGCCTTTTGATCCTTCTCTCGATATTTGGGTGTCTGTCGGGGGGAGTTGGCTATTCAGGTTCATGTGGACTTCTTACAGTTAGTGTTGCTGAGTTTCTTGGCTCTTCATAGGATTACTCTGAAACTGCAACATTCCTGGCTTTAAATTGTTAGACCTGTTGCCGAACCTTTCTGAAGTCTGCCATGGTGACAGAAAACCAAAGAGTCTGGGCTGGGAACATTTTATAGTGGAGTAGGTCTGCTACTTGCTCCTCCATGGAGCATTCCTTCCCAAGAACAGGGGGAAGAGGTCTTGTAAGATGAAGCAGACAACTCCCCTCTGAAGCCCCTGGTACCAGATGTCAGTAGTGGGGATGAGGTACGTGCCCTAGTTGCCTCTACACAGCCCCAAATTTTTGGCAATAGTTTAGTTTAGATGTAGGATAAGTAGTTATGGCCAAAATTCCCTTTTATGTTCAGGAAAAGCCCTGCAGAGCTTTATTTTATTACAAGGGAGACGTGGAAGACCCTTTGTTATAACATCTGTACCAGAATACTGTTGCAGACTGTTGCTGTGACAGCCCTAAAGAGAACTCGTACCTCTCTAAATGAGGAATGTAGAATGCTATACCACTATGGGAAGTGAGTAAAGGCATCCTCAACTTTTTCTTTACTAGTGCTCTGTTATATGTTGGTCTTAAGGTTCTAGCGTGAGAGAGTGGGTGAGATGCCCAAAATGCTAGGGAAAGGTGTTTGAAGGACTCTAGCTTTTCTGACAGGTGTCCACTGCTTCTCCACCGTACTGAACTGCACAAAGTGATTTTTCTATCATGTAGCAGATGGTACAGAATTTCTGCAGGCAACAGTCATGGTGTAACATCACGGTTATGCTTGACAGATTTTGCAGAGAATTTTAAGGCATCCTCCTTTTACATCCCATTTAATGGCACTAGCGCCTTTGGTCCTCAAGTTAGACACGTTGGAGAAGAGGGATAAGGAAGATGAGTCTTGCAGCTTTGGAGTGAGATTTGAGGGATTCCGGTGTGTAGCTCGCAAGACATTTCCCTGCGAGCTACACCGTCGAAACCAAACTGCTGCAGCAGCACTTTGCCGTAGTGCAATTTGGCTGAAAAGCATAGCCGCTGCAACTGAAATCTATGAACGGGCAGATACAGCCATACGGGATGTGTAACACACTCCTTCTTCTCATTCAAGGAATGCATTTATTTAATTATTTATTTATTTTGTTGTCAGACTGATATAATTCCCAGGGTCAGTTGATGGACCCCCTTTATGTAAGGTGATTACTGTTGCTGTTCCCAACTTTGCTGGAACAAAGACAGTGCTCGGGCTATGGTTGAAGAGAGTGCCAAGCAGTTCCGCTAGATCTTGTTTTAGAAAGTTTTAATAAGCAGCCTGGGATGTTATCTGCTCCCACAGAGGTTGTGTTTTTGGCCTTAGAGAGGGCAGGTATTACCTGAAGTTTGGCGATCCTAGGTAGTGGGACTGTTGACTGGCATGCTTTGGGGTGTATCTGTTGGGGACATGGGGTTGAAATTTGCACCAAATCTGTCAGCCAGCAGGTTGGCAGTTTCTTCAAGTTGTTTGAATAGTACTGTCACAGTCAGTACTGCACGTACAGTGCAGTGAAAAAGGATTTGCCCCTTCCTGATATCTTATTTTTTTGCATGTTTGTCATGCTTAAATGTTTCAGATCATCAAACAAATTTAAATATTGGACAAAGATAACCCAAGTAAACACAAAACGCAGTTTTTAAGTGATGATTTTATTTATTAAGGAAATAAACTATCCAAACCTACATGGCCCTATGTGAAAAAGTAATTAACCCCTTGTTAAATCATGAAGTAACTATGTTTAATCACATTTTTGGGAAAGCTGAGCTCAGTTTCACTAGTCACACCCAGGCCTGATTACTGCCAGACTCGTTGAATCAAGAGATCACTTAAATAGAACCTGTCAGACAAAGTGAAGTAGGCCAAAAGATCCCAAAAAGGAAGACATCATGCAGCGATCTAAAGAAATTCCGGAACTGATGAGAGACAAAGTAATTGACATCCATCAGTCTGGAAAAGGTTACAAAGCCATTTCTTCAGCTTTGGGACTCCAGCGAACCACGGTGAGAGCCATTAGCCACAAATGGAGAAAACATGGAACAGTGGTGAACCTTCCCAGGAGTGGCTGGCCTACAAAAATTACCCCAAGAGCTAAGTGATGACTCATCCAAGAGGTCACAACAGAACCCAGAACAGCAGCTAAAGAACTGCAGGACTCCCTTGCCTTAGTTGAGGTCAGTGTTCATGACTCAACCATAAGAAAGAGACTGGGCAAAAATGGCATGCATGACAGATTTCAAAGGCGAAAACCACTGCTGACCAAAAAGAATATTAAAGGCTTACCTTACTTTTGCCAAAAAACAACATGATGATCCCAATGACTTTTGAGAAAGTATTCTGTGCACTTACTAAACAGAAGTTGAACTTTTTGAGAGGTGTGCATCCCATTATATCTGACGTAAATGTAACACAGCATTTCAGAAAAAGAACATCATGCTTAGTCAAACCATGGTGGTGGTAGTGTGATGGTCTGGGGCTGCTTTGCTGTCTCTGGACTTGGACAACTTGCTGTAACTGATGGAACCATGAATTCTGCTCTCTGCAAAAAAAATCCTGAAGGAGAATGCCCGGCCATCAGTTTGTGACCTCAAGTAAGGGTACTTGGGTTCTGCAGCAGGACAATTAGCCAAAACACACCAGCAAGTCCACCTCTGAATGGTTTAAAAACGAAATGAAGGTTTTGGAGTGGCCTAGTCAGAGTCCGGACTTGAATTCAATTGAGATGCTGTGGCATGACCTTAAAAAGGCTGTTCATGCTTGGAAATCTTCCAATGTGGCTGAATTAAAACAATTCTGCAAAGAAGAGTAGGCCAAAAATCCTCAACAGCGATGTGAAAGACACCTTGCCAGTTATTGGATTGGGATTTCTTTAAGTGGAGCATGTCCAAAAGCTCTGGATTTGACATGGTTTGTGTGTTAGGCAGAGATCGCCTCTGAGTGTGTGATGGAGTAAAGCTGCAGTTTTTTGATGCTGTCTGCGTAGGGCATGTGTTTGAGACCAGTAATCCTCTGTGAGGTATTTCTGCAGCCTTTCCAGTTGTAGATGTCTTGTGAGGTACATACCAAAAGGGGCGTTTTACTCCTATAACGGGTTTAATGAGTAACGAGTAGAGGGGAACAATGACCTTTTTTATTTATTTATTTTTTCTGGATGAGAAACCTTTTGTGATGTGGTGTGCCACATAGGATTTCCTGACTACTGTGGCAGTGTGTTTATCAAAGGAAAGACTACTGTCCACCTGTGTCCCAAGGTCTCATCACATTTTCAGTGTTAAGTACACTACTGCCTATGTGGTAGTTCATGGGTACAGAGTTTTTACCAAAAGGGATGACAATGCACTTCTTGGCATAAAGCTTGAGGCCTTGGCTTTGACACCAGGCATCTGTCTCAGCGAGGCCCTTTTGTAGGATGTCCACATCTTTTGGAGTTTTGATTATGGCTCCTAGTTTGCAGTCATCTGCGAACTTAGTTAGCCAAAGACCTTTTGTGTTAGCCTGTACTTCAGAGAAGTAGATACCAAACAGGAGATACCAAACAGGAGAGTACCCATGACTGAACCCTGTGGTACTCCACTTGTCACTGGTCTGAAGTTGGATTTGGAGCCTGCTACGGTTCAGTATGGGTTCTGTCAGTGAGCCAGTTGACAGCCCATCTTGTGACATAGGGATTTATACCTAGTTTAGTGAGTTTATCTATAATTCCAGAGTTGGGGATGGTGTCGAAAGCTTTGGCGAGATCTAGATAGGCTGTGTGAACCACCTTACCCTCATCTACGGCTTTGGTGACTGCTTCAAAGAAGTCTGTCAGGTTTAGGAGACATGATCTGCCTTTTACAAACCCGAACTGGGTGGGGTCCTGAGTTTGGAGATTACCAATGTCAAGTTCTATGATGATACGTTCTATAGAATTGCAGACCAGGCTCGTCAGGCTAATTGGGCAGTCGCTTCCAGGGTCCGTGGTGGCTCCCCCTTTATGGAGTGGGATAACCATCGCTGTGCACCATTCATTGGGCACATAGCTTGAGGTGAGACTATGATTGAACATGGTATTTGGGTGGGGTGCCAGTTTGTTCTGTAGTTCATGCAGAACGCAGCCTAGGATGTTGTCAGGTCCCATGAATGCTGTGTTCTTGGCTTTGGAGAGTGTGTTTTTTACCTGAGCAGCCATGATTACAGGAACTTTGCATTCTTCCGGTATAGAGATGGGCCCTTTAGGGGATGAGAGGGGGGTAAAGTTAGCACTGAACCTATCTGCCGGGATGTTGGCAATTATCAGTTGGTTCTGTATATTTAGTGCCATTGTGCTGTAACTCAGAGCAGATCTGAGTGTTGCCATTGAGATTCTTGACATAGCTATAGAATGCTTTGTGGTTGTCTTTGGAGTCAGTGGTGATTTTTGTTTTCGTAACTAGCTTTGGAGGATTTTATGAGGGATTTCAGCTTCTTACTGAGGCTGACCAGGGAGTTTCTCTAATCATGGGATTTTACTTTTTTTTTTTTTTTGGCAACAGTTTCTTTCTTTTGTTGTAGAGTTTGTTTATGGCAGGGGACCAATTTGGATTGCAGTCTTGCCCAGAGTTAGTTGCACTTAGATAATCTCGGATGTATTATGCTGAGCAACTAGCCTGGAGGTATGGATATCCTTAATAAATATGGACACATCTCTGCCTTTAGTGTTTCAGTCCAGGTTAGGTGGCCGAAAGGTGTGGTATGAATTATAGCCTGGTAATGCAGGGGTACTCTCTGGAGCCTTGAACCAGGTCTCTGTCACTGCACAGATGTCTATGTTCTCCATTTTAAGGAGTGCCTCGAGTGAGTGAATTTTGAGGTTTAGACTTCTAGTATTGAGTAGCAATACCCTCCAATTCTGCTTGCTTGTACCCATTACGGTGGTGAATTTGTCATTTGAAACTTGCCTAAAAAAGGCACTATAGGGGTGGCAAGAGCCTTAGCCAGTATCCGGAATCCCAGGGGCGACAGGTGCAGGCCATCTCCGGCAAAGCATCATGGTTTGTCGATCATGTCATCCAAGGCAGACAGATACTGGATCCCCTTAGAATGACACCAGGAGCTTAGCCAATTGTTGAAGTCATTCATCTTTTTGTCCTTGTACTGTGGTATCATTCTGAGTGATGGCAGGATGCTACTCGGGGCTAGGGTCATACCTGCCTGGGCTACAAGATCAGACAGCTCATCCATGTCACTTTTCATGTAGTCCAGGGAGGTACGTCTCGGGTCATTCACACAAACCTGGACAATGACAGAGTCATATTTGTACTTGTGGAGTGACCTGAGTGCATGCGTTATGTGGTGGATCTTGGCACCCGACGGCCAGCTGACAGTAACTTTCTCCTTGTTTGGCCTGGTGAATGGAACATCAATGTGCTTGAATATAGAGTCACCTATGACTAGAGTGTTGGGTATGTTGTTATGCCTTATGGGCTGTAGTTGAGTGGCACACTGAGTTTGTGGGCTGTGTGTCATTTGGGCTGTGTTGGGGGGTGGTGGTTGCTTGTGTTTCTGCTTTGGAGGTCCCTGTTGTTTGGGCAGGTTTTTACTGAGCGCCTCCATGAATGTAGGTGTGTTTTGGTGGTATAGGTTTTGAGAGACTATGTGATGAGTGTGGTGTGATGCAAGTGTTTACCTTCTCCTCTTGACTGTCTAGTCCAGACTTGGGTGAAGAGGTCTGTTTCCAGTTTGACTATATAAGTGCATCTCCCACAGGTTGTAGTGCTGGGTGGTAGGAGGAGAGGGTTGTCTGTGTACATGAGGCAATTGCTGCATTGCCCCAAGATGCCCAGATTAATCGGGTAGACAGGAGAAAACACTGGGAGCTGACCCTTAGACATGTCTGGATAGGTGCTTATTTGTTAAATACTAGAAACTGTTTTCCTCTAGACAATAAGGGCGGTGCCTCCACAGACCCTGGAAATTACCGCCCCATTAGCTTGACAAGCCTTATCTGCAAAGCCATGGAGAGGATCATAATGGAACTCATAAATAAAGACATAGGGAACTTGCAGACTTTGGATCCAACCCAGTTTGGCTTTGTCAAAGGCAGATCCTGCCTCTTAAACTTGGTTGACTTTTTCGAGACAGTCACCAAGGCCATTGATGAGGGAAAGGCAGTCCATACAGCCTACCTCGACCTGGCAAAGGCCTTCGACACAATACCCCACTCAGGCATCATCGAAAAACTCATCAGCTTGAATGTAAACCCATACATCACAAGATGGGTTGCAAACTGGCTAAGCGACAGAACCCACAGGGTCAGAGTTGCTGGAGCCATGTCAGACTCAAAGCCTGTCACAAGTGGTGTCCCACAGGGCTCAGTCCTGGGTCCACTCTTGTTCGGCATCTACTTTTCTGAAGTACAAGCAAACACAGGAGGGTTATGGCTGACAAAGTTTGCAGATGACTGCAAACTGGGCCATAGTCGAAAACACATCTGACACAGAAATCCTCCAGAAGGGCCTCACAGAAACGGATAACTGGTGCCAGAGCCATGGCCTGAAGTTAAACGCCAAAAAATGCATAGTCATACCCTTCGGGAAAAACAAGGTTACCCCTAGCTACCATATAGGTGGCAATCCACTGAGCACAGAAAAAGTCATCAGGGATCTGGGGACCCAAGTTGACAGTAGCCTTTCGTTTGACACTCATGTTATTAAAATAGTTAAGAAAACCTTCTATATCGCCCACCTGATCATGAAGGGATTCACATCTAGATCAAGGGAGGTCATCGTCCCCCTGTACTCATCACTCATTAGACCTATGATTGAGTACAATGCCCGCTCGAATGTATCTGACCAGACACCTGATGCAGCTTGAAAGGCCCCAAAAGTTCCTCACCAAAAGGATAAAGGGTCTCAAAAATATGTCTTATGCTGCCCGACTGAAAGAACTCCAGCTCTATTCAGTCTCATACCGCTTGCTCAGAGGTGACCTGTGCCTGACATATAAGGCCATGTCAAACCCAGATTTGATAAATACGCTTCACCTCAAAAAATCTAGATCCCTCAGAACCACAAGGACGGGAGACTTAAACCTTGACACGGTTATAAATAGAACGTGCTGGAGGGACAGATTCATCACCCAGAGACTCCCTATGCTGTGGAACAAAATCCCGGTACATGTGAGGCAGAGCACCTCACTGGCCTTGTTCAAGAGGAATCTTGACCAATGGATGAGAGATCGCAGATATACCCTAGGGATTACTTCAGTGTCACTGCTTGACAGAGGCACAGAAAAATGATAGGCATAGTTTTTATTCAAACTAAAGGGGTGGCGAAAGCCACATAACTATGGGCTAGGCTTATAAATGCCCTTGGGCAGATAGCCTAGTATGAACCTATGAACCTAAGTGAGGAAAGTTTGAGTGCTGTAAGCGCTAAAGCTACAAATTACTACGAGTTCTGAACAAGTGCTGAGCTCAAAGAAACAGACTTGACAGTGCTGAAACTAAAAAAAAACTGGCTAGTTCTAAGAAACAAAATTAAGATAGAAGGCTTCCTTCCAACACAGAAAAGCTTGGTGGCTCAGAAGCCCACAAACAGTCATGGACACAGCAAATCTGTATCCAGACTAGACTTAACCACAGGACAGGCTTTTTTTTTTTTTTTTTTTTTTGTTTAGTGGAGAGAGAGAAAGGAGCAGAAACTAAGTGGATTGACCTTCTCAAATGTTCTCCCTGTATTGGGTTGAATGAGGTAATAACACTAGACTGGGAGGAGTGCCCCAGATTAAATTTACAGTAGGGGCAGGCAACTGCAAAGCCAACAAACTTTAAAAATGTTTTTCATAGCAGAAAAGCAGCAGTGACCCTTTAAATGAAAGTTTTAAGCAGGTAAAGGAGCCTCTAGAGAAAGCTTTGAACATGTTACCAGAATCAAACAACCCAAACAGATGCTTAATAAAAGTGGACAATTTCCAGTTAATACCTCACACACACTGAAACTAGCTAGAAAAGTATGCAGCAGACAAAAGTGCTATAAATAACTCGAAAAAATAAGCAAAAAAACAGGATACTTAATGTTATATATTATAGATCTGAGTTTGTTCAGTGTTCTTCCTTCGATTTAGCTCAGTGTGAAATGGCAGAAACACTCACAAACTTAACTTCTTAGGTAACAAAGTTGAAACCTGAGACAACTTTAAAAAAAAAAGCTCAAAAGAACCAATGAGGTGCTTAATCTAAGCTGTAGTCCAGGTGACCTCTGTCAGCTAATGACCTTAAACAATCCTCTCTCACTGAAATGCCTAATGGCTTTGGCTAAACCAAGATGTCCTTGAACATGTGCTCAGACAAACAGCCTCCACAAACACTAGGCCCAAACACAAGCCTGAATATGGACAATGCTACAAATATCCACACTACTTAGAAACAAACTGCAGAAATGTTTCTCACCGCACAAAAGCAGCAGTGAACCTTTAAATGAAAGTTTTAAACCGATAAAGGAGCCTCTAGAGAAAGCTTTTAACTGCAAACAAGTTATCAGAATCAAACAACCCAAACAGATAATTAATAAAAGTGGACAATTTTCAGTTAATACCTCATACACAGTGAAACTAGCTGGAAAAGTATGCAGTCATTTTCAGTTAATACCTCACACACAGTGAAACTAGCTGGAAAAGTATGCAGTAGACAAAGTGCTATAAATAACTCGAAAAAATAAGCAAAAAAAAATAGGATACTTAATGTTATATATTATAGATCCGAGTTTGCTCAGTGTCTTTCCTTCGATTAGGTCAGTGTGAAATGGATAGGTTTTTTTTTCCCTTAATGAATAAAATCATCACTTAAAAACTGCATTTTGTGTTTACTTGGGTTATCTTTGTCTAATATTTACATTTATTTGATGATTTGAAACATTTAAGTGTAACAAACATGCAAAAAAATAAGAAATCAGGAAGAGGGCAAATAGTTTTTCATTGCACTGGTAGCTGTGTATTCCCTTTAAGATTTTAGACATAGCTAAAGAAAGCCTTATTGTCTTTAGTTAGGTATGCTAATTTAGCCTTGTAATTGGCTTTAGTGGACTTTACAAGATATCTGATTTGCTTGTTCAAGCTGTGGAGGGTATTCCTGTGGTGAGCAAGTTCCCTCTTGTTCTTAGATAAGATTCTTCCTTTTGTTATGTAACTATTTATACTTGCAGTCCACCAGGGTGGCCTTTTTCTGTGGGAGGACCTGGTTTTGATCCTGACTGGTACAGCAGAGTCTATACAGTTTAAATTTCTATACAGGGCATTTGTGTACACCTCTGGAGAGGCATTATTGGATGTGTTAACAGGGGGGTTGAAAATTTTTATACCCTCACTTAGTAGGCTAAAGTTTGCTTTGGAGAGATTTTTCACTTAGTTTGCTCCTTTGGAGGTGTCCAGTCTGATCTTTACTTCAAATGAGATAGATTTATGGTCTAACCTCACCAGGGAGGGCAGCACACAGTGGGTAGTGCCGTGACCCCCTCCCCCATGTTGGTTTGTACCAGGCCCAGGACATTCGTTCCCTTGATAGGAGTGCAGACTAACTGTTCCATCGCATTTGAATTAATGTACATGCTCAGGGTGATCGCATTTCTACTTGTGTATGTTGTCCAAAGTGTTCGGCTGTATAGGGGTGATTCTAGCGAGTCCAGGTAGTCTGTATGGTTCTTAGTTCATGGTGGTGGGGGGGGCCTGTTACTAGCGATGATGTGGTAAGATGTTTTTTATCTATAATTGTATCTGTAGTAGCTCGAGTCGTATAATTGTATCTGTAGTAGCTCGAGTCGTACTATTTAACCAGTCTCCAGGGGTATTTGTATTTAATGAAGATGGGTACGCCTCCACCTTTGGTTCTTTCACGCTCATTTTGGGGTTTGCACTTGTGGAAGGCATTGTAACCTTGTATGGCTGGGGTGCTCTCTGCAGCCTTGAACCAACTCTCAGTGACTGCACAGACGTCAGCATCTTCCAAGGTGAGAAGTGCTTCCAGGGAGGTGCAGTTGTCTGTTGAGGCTGCTAGCGTTAAGCAGTAGAACCTTGAGTTTGTGTTGAGTGGATTTCTTTGTCGGGGAATTTTTTTTTTCTTTTTTCGTTTTTTGACCATGCCTAAAAAGGCACTATGAAGCAGGTAAGTATCTTTGCCAGTATCCAGAAGCCATGAGGAGACAGGTGAAAACCATCTCTGACAAAGTGGCTTGGTCTATTGACCATATTTTCCCAGGCTGACAGATACTGGATCCCCTTGGATTGCCATGAGAAGCTATGCCAATCGTTGAAGTCTATAATATTTTTGTGAGTATTGTGGCATCATCCTGGGTGAAGGTAAAATGCTATTTAGTGCTACGGGCATGCTTGCTTGGGACACAGTCTGAGAGTTCAGTCATGTCTCTCTTCATGTAGTCCAGAGAGCTACTTCTCAAGTCATTCTCTCCATCACGTACTATGACAGAGTCATAACTGTAATTGTTGAGTGATTTGTGTGCATGATTTGACTGATCCTGGCATCTGACAGGCAGTTAACCGTGACTTTCTTCTTGTCCAGCCTGTTGGGGGGGAACATCTTTGTCTCACTAAGGAATCGCCTGTGACCAGGATATTAGGTTTTGAGTTGTTTTGCCTTAGGGGCTTATTTGCTGAGACACTTGTACATCTGTTGCTTTGTGAAGTGGGGTCCGTTTGTGTTCCAGTATGTGTGGTCTGTGCGTGTGAGGTCTCTGGTCCTTTGGTAGGCTCTCAATGAGTAGCTTCACACAGGTGGGTCTGTGCGACTTGACCTTGTCTTGTGTGAGAGGAGAGGTGTGTGTGCTGACAACCTGTTTGTCTTGGTTATTGTTTCATGAGAGGATTGATTAGAGCTTCATGGTTGAGTGGCACCTCTCACTGCATTTGTTTGCTTTAAGAATAAGTGGTCCTCGGTATACATGAGGCAATTAATACATTTTCCATGTCAATCAGGCTAGCTGGTGAAATGTTGGGAAACTGGCTGTCCGTTGTAGCAGGTTAAATTGCAAGTACTAGTTTGGGAGTGGGCAAGTTGGATTAGCTTTTGCTCTAAGACTTTGACTCACTAAACAAGGGGGCTTATTCTGTCGAGGATTAGAGGGTGAAGGAGTGTTGTGATGCTGCTCAGCTGAGTTGCCTGCATTGTGGAATTGAGTTGCCTGCAGTACAGCAGGGAAGCTTGGGAGGGTTCAACTAAACAAACGTCTAGGGGGAAAAATAGTTTCCAGGAGTTTGCTGCTATACAGGGCACCACTAACCGCTGTTGTGCAGTGCACAGCTACATGCAAACGCAAGGCTTATACAGGCAAAATTAAATGTTTTTAAGCTAGTTTGCCAATAGGAAATCACACAGTTGTCCTTTAAGCCCCAGATGAGACAAAGCTATTTCCACACTCTTCTGCCGCAGGAGTGCAGGGGTGCCCTATTTAATATAAAATGGCTGAATTTGAGTTTGTGTATAAAAAGCAGGTTAGCTTCAGCAAGTCTGGATCTAGTCTATGCTGTCATCTAAGCAATATTACGGTGCAAAACAAATGCAGATGATAAAGCAGACACAGACGGAAAAAAAAGTAAAAGCACCAATTAATGTAGTGAAACAGCTAAATGCAGTAGATCAGCACCCTTCTGCCACAAGGTTGCAGAAAAACACCATCTTAATGTAGAGTAGCTGGTTTTGAGCTCGTGTAACAAGACCACACAAACTACCTACAACTAACAGGTACAGTGTCATACAGTGCAATTAACTACTTAACAGCAGACAGTACAGCAGTTTAAAAAAAATGAAGTACAGTCACAAAATATAAGAAATGCAAAAAAATTTGTAGTGCCCTTTTGTGTGCTTTCCAACTTGGACAAACCTAGCAAACGCCTACCGCCACCAGACAAACAATCCCAGGCCTCCTAATGTAAAAGCACAGAGTGAAATACTACCCCAAACAAATGTAGAAGACACAAACAGCCGTATACTTTATAAACCGCTTATAAAAGTCTGTTTTTTCAGTAAAAGTACCTTGCTTTGTGTAAATAAACCAAGAACCACTCAGTTTTACAGAATTTATAGACAGTATAAAAAAAAGTTGTTCATTTAATAAGCCCTTCAGCCAGTAAAACTACATGCAGAAATATCAAAGGTTTCACCAGTCTAAACGTACCAGGCTACCTCCCAATGCACTAGATTGAAAATCACTGACCCTTTGATGTGAAAACAAGTGCTTGCTAGAGTGTAGAAGTACACTGCTTTATCCCAAAGCTATGTAGATAATGAATTCAGATCAAATAAGTCCGTGGAAGGGACAGTAAGAAGAAAAGTGCAGTTTTCAATATAAGCAAATGAAAAACAAATAATTCAGTATATCAACAGCAGTGCAGAAAGGGAGGAGCTTATTGAGCTCAATTTACAGTGTCTCACTTGAGTGATAGCCTTTTGCAGACTGTTTACATTTTTCCATAGTTAGATGACTTTCTTTGTAGAGCATTTTTCAGTGTCTGGAATCTCTCGCTTACGTACCACATCTCCTTGCTCAATTTGAATACGGCCTCCCTCTCATAGTTGCTCTACAAACCAACACGAACAAAATGTGCTGCTTTTTTTGTAGACTTCATCCCTGTGAACACCATTGATTGTAACCCTTTGCAAAGTGGCTTCCAGTAAAGCAAGTTACAGTTTTGGGCTCTGCGTTTTAAAATGTTTACACCTTGAGACCTACTGCCCCCCCGCCCCCCACCACCAAGCACCCAAAACATCCTTGTGTCCAATCAGCCATTACACTCCTCATTCCTTAGACCAAACTTCACCATATTAATGTTTTCCTATAAAAGCACAATTGAAATTTCACCCATACCTAGTTGTACCCAGGACAACTAGTTTGCAATGAAAAGCACTGTCCCCATAGTTGCAAACCGGATACTTCCGCTTGCTGCAGAAATACTCCACCAGATTGGTCTAGTGGCTGACCAGATAAACACGATCAGACAGAGACTTACATTCTTGGCTCCAAACCCCAGCAAAAGACTGGGCAAGTCTGTAAGTGCTGCAAGTGGCTGCAGTACAAGACAATACAGGTAGTTTCCCCAAACTAAGTAAAGGCATGCAAAACCAGGAGTGGCTGCCAATCACAAATGGCCAGATAAATTTAACGCACTTTTTATCTAAACAATTTATTGACAATTTTCTTACATGTTTAAGAAAGAGAAAATATATTAAAAATGTTTTTGTAAGGGACCAATCCTCCTGCTCCCTCACCCCCACCCCTTTACTAAAATATGCCAACTCCAGTCGTACAGCCCCGGGGAAAATTTTAATATGGACAAGAGTGATTCACTGTGGTGGTTTCTCATTTCTCTCTTGCAACCATGAAGTTGGTGTATTTAAGTAAAGTTTTTTTTTTGTGTGTGTATTTTCTTAACGTGTTTTAACTGTCAGTTGAAAAATGTCCTAGATTATGCTTGGCTAAAACATGTTAAATTTAACCAAATCCATACTGTGTGTGTGTACCTACAAATTATTTATGCACACACAAAATAAAATCCCATGAATAGTGAAAAAAAAGAAATTTGTCTGTATCCCCTCTCTGGCACTAACTGTATTGACTCTAGCTCTTAACCAAAAAAATGTACTCTGATCTTAATACCAAAATCAACAGTAGCTGCAACCAGTCACATGAACTAAAACACTCAAATGCTCAGAAAAGTACATTTACAGGATTTGCACAAACAAGTAATGGCAGGCATCAGACAGGCATTTGGTCCAAAAGAATTTTAAATCGCTACAGCTTACTTCATAACTTGCAGTGCAGAAGTGCACTTTTTGCACCCTGTTTTCCCCTGCTGTAGCTTTCTCTGCATTGGAAGATGGATATATTTGACAAAGGTAAACATAGTTGATGAAAAATGTCCTTACTAGACCTGGATGCATGACCCTCATAATCGGCTTGTGTAGCATGTTTATATGCTTGGTATACAGTTTGAAATACTGAAAATAATTTGGTAGTGGTCTCAGCGGAGGTATGCAAGTATGCTTGTTCTTAGTTTCACACCATTTTGCTGATATTCCACAGTTTTCATCTTAATTTGTGAAAAGCAGTAATAGCTTTCATTAGTTTTGAATACATTTCATTTAGACTGAAAAGTATTCTGTGTGACCAGTGGTTTTGCCACAACACTAAAACCAAACTGTCAGATTCCCCTGCATATATGGAAGAGCAAAAAGTACAGTCTTTCATTCTCAAATATGAATCCTATCAACCTAGCATGTTTAGTTTCCTTTTTTTTTAACCAGGATATGGTACTGTAACATTGTTTTATCCACACTTCCAAATCCACTAATATGTAGAGTGTACCAAAAGACTCAGAAGTCCATGAAGTGAGAAAACAAGCTTTTCATCAAAATGTATTTAAACAGAATTTAAATAAAAGCAAGTTGCACTTATTGCATTTTTTTTGTTTTGTTGTAAGACCTTTAGTCTTGTAAGGAAAATGGAGTACGCCTGGTAAAAAGGCACAAACAGAAGTACCAGTCGTAGTGAATGTAACCACAGAATAGCTGTCCAGTAAATATGAAAATACGTAGAAAACTGCCACTACACGTTTTCTAGTTGAGTAACCGTGCCACCAAATAATAAAAGTCCAATTTATTGAAATGTAGATAGAAAACTGCCACAACACGTTTTCAAAATTGAGATTTTCTACTACTGAGATTTTTTACAATTGTTATTGGAAATAAATTCCTTCTACGGAGTTGCTGGATTGCTGTTTTGTGGTTTTTCAACTATATTCGATTGCTGTGGTTATTCTACGTTTTCAAAATATATTAACGTTGCTAACTGACGCAACACGTTTTCATAGGAGTTACACTCACACTTCATCAGATATTAAAAAAGACATCATTTCATCACTTCCTTTTTATACATCTTCTTGAAATACTTATTCAGTTAACTAATTCAACTTTTGAAGAACCTTTGGTTAAAATTGCATTTATATTAGTAATTTATATTAATATTAACTGATTCCATAACATTATTTTATAAAACCAAGTTTAAATATAAAAACACTTGCACTAATATGTAATACAGGTAATTTGTATACTACAAATTCTTAAAACAGTAAAATCTATAAGATATATTGTAGAAACACACATAAGCTGTATATAAAAGGTAATATGTAATATATAATAGGATGGGCTACATGCTCCCAGCAATGAAATCCAGTGTAAGTGGAATATGTAAAAATTGTATGTATAAAATTTTTGTAACACTGACATTCCTTTTAATTGTTTATACTATAATTACGCAGATCTGAGCTTAAGTAAAGGGGGAATAGATATGTGGTCATTCATGCCTGGAGGCTTGCTGGTTTCCAAAGTAATTTGCCAACATGTCTCCCTAAATTGTAATTTTGTTTTCAGGGGCCTCCCCTAAGCTCCTTGGGAACCATTTCCACCACATAAAAATAAATTTTCGTTTGGGGACACTGGAGGGTGTGTTTGTACAGGGCATTTCTTTAACTTTGCTTCTGAATGTTGTTCATATGTTCATATATTCTATGTTTCAAAGTTCTTTCAGTTTTCCATACGTACAACCCCTCACACATAGCAATGTATACCAACCCCTGTGAATTGCAGTTAGAGTAGTTAGATGCTGTTGGCCATCTTTTCCTAGCTGTCACAAATATTTCTTGTTTGTACATGATGTATTTGCATTGAGGGCATGCACCACACTTGTATGTACCCTTATATTTACTGGAAGATACTGAAGAATGTTTAGTATTTTTTCTAAGAAGTTCTTTATGTTGTAACCTTTCCAGAAAACAGTTTTAACTAATTTCTCCTTTAAATTAAATCTGTGAATTCTTTAAATTTGGCCCATTCACTTTCTACAAAGTTTTTGATTGCATAAGCATTAGCACTAAAGTTAGTAACAAAGGTATTATTATATCCTGAACCGGTCTTACCTTCCTGTTGACTATCTTTATGGGAATTAGATTGTATTAATCCCGTCCTTAAAATGGTTTATATTTGCCCTGTCTATTGGAATACACTCCCTTTGTATGTCCATAATTAATTCAATAGGATATTTCCTTTCCAAAAACATTTTCGTAAGTAAATCACATTCTCCAATGATGTCTTCTTCATTGGATGTCGTATGGCAGGCCCGGACGTACTGTCCTTTTATAATGCCCTTCTTTTGATATAAGGGATGGGCGCTAATAAACCTGATGCAAGTGCTGGAAAAGGTGGGTTTCCTGTATGTACTAGAACTAAACCCATTTTCGGTCACATGTAAGGAAACCTCTAGATAATTAACATGATTAATAGTCGCATGGTGTGTTAACCGCAGGAAGGTGGCACTTTGGTTTAAGTACCGAATGAATTCTTCTAATAATTTGTCTGTACCAGTCCAAAAGATACATATATCATCCAGGAATCTGGTGTACAGGTTCCAGTACTTGGCGTACTTGCTGTTATTTATAATTTTTTTTCTCCCATACAGATAAAACTGTGTCTGCATAGGTGGGGGCACAATTGGCCCCCATGGCCACACCAGATTCCTGTTTGAAAAATTCACCTTGGAAATACAGAAAGTTATTGTTCAGGACAAGTTCGGCCAGTTCCAGAGTTATATAGAGATCATTTTCACTAACCCCTGGGCCATGTCGGAGAGCCTCTTCAACCCAGGCTAACCTCACATCTTGGGGTGTAACAGAAAATAGATCAGTTACATCAATAGTAACAAATTTGAGGTTCGGTACCTTTAAATCTGGAGTAATTTTCCCAAGAAACTCACAAGAATCTTTTAGTAAATATTTGTCTTTACCCCACAATAATTTCATTTTCCAGTCTAAAAATTTGGACAAAGGAGAAATCTTGGAACCCTCGGACGCTACAATAGGTCTTAAAGGGGAGTCTGAAATGTCTTTGTGAACTTTGGGTACCCCAAAACTAGAGGGTACCCTAGGTGTTTTATTTTCAAAATACAGGTAAGTATCATAGTCTATTACCCCCTGATCAAATAAATCTTTGATGGCCAAGTCTATCTTTTTGTATGAAATATTTATTTCATTAATAGATACTTTACTGTATCTGGAAACATCATGTAGGATAGAATACATTTTACCATCATAGATTATCTTGTCCATTATTATGATCCTCCCACCCTTGTCTGGTTCCATGATCCTAATATTTGGATTTTCTCTGAGTTGTTAACGGTTGCTTTTCACCCACTTCCAAGTTGGATGTATTAGTATTGAACCTTATTTTGTCCCTGATTTGTTTCTCAATGCTGTATTCTAGATTCCTCAATTGAGGGTGAATGGGAGTATTAAAGGTATATATATTTCTTAGGTATGGTGTTCTGTATTCTGATCGGATTATTTCCAAACATATTCTACAGATTTAATTTTCTAATAAACATTTTCACATCTAATATAACTTGTGTTAAATACTGTTCTGACTAGGTGCAAATTTAAAACATTTGGTGAATAGACCAAAACATTCTTTGGTCACTTCCATACTGCTGTAATTAAAAATATGGAATCCAGCTTGACTCGCCACTTCGTAACTCTCCCCTCATACTGTAGTAATATTAGAATCTGCATCTATTGCCAATTCCTGTTGTAACCACCTCCCTTCTGTTGATAGTGTCCCCTGAAAAAATGGTTATTTCCATTCTTGTTTCTATTACAGATTCTCTTGGATCTCCATGGAAGGGGCTTAAAATTGCCTTCATTGGGCTCTAAATCATCAGTGGGTTCCAAATTATGCATATTTTCCTCATAATAGGGGGACGTAATATGTACATTAGATGCATTTACCTTTACTTAATGTGTAGCTGGTACCTGGGGGTACTGGGTACTGTAGCCCTTCCTGATATTCTTTGATATCACGTTCAGGTTTCCTATATTTGCGTTTTAAAATATCCTCACATTTTTTTTTATCAACTTTGGTTCTGATATCATAATACCTTTTCTTTTCGGTTTCTATACTAAAAATCAAATCTTTAGTAAGTTTCTCATTATACATTTCAATCAAATCTTTCATTTTACTGATTTCCCTATCGTTAGTTCAAGCTCTCCAGGCCACAACTGTTAAAAATGTTCAAAAGTTCATTGTGGAATTCCCTTCCTTCCACTACATTATTCGGATACTTAAATATCCTTAGGCCTTTAGGTACAATATGTTTGTTCAAACACTCATGTAAATGTACATGATCTAAATTCAAAATCGTGTACCTTAATAAAACTGTCTGTAATTTGTCCACGGATTCTCTGTATGTATCGTTAGTTGTAGTCCTCACGTGTCCATCTTCAGCGAAGTGAAACAATAATTTTTAGTTGAGCTAGTCTTTTAACTCCACAGGTGTGCTCGCTTCTTTTGCTGACAAAGAGGATGGTAACATTCCATTGCTTCCATCCGTTGGACGCAAAGGTTCGGGGTAGCTTGAAAGTTGAAAACTGCTACTTCCAGGAACATCCACAGGATGAAGTATGCAGTTCTATCTCTGTAGTTGTGGTACAGTTGCATAATTTTAGTTGTCAGGTGATATTGTAAGATGGATTTGAGTTTTTGCAGATTAAGGTTGATGTGGTTTGAAAGTTTTTGCATGCCTTGGAGATGGCAACAGAGAATACTGTGCCACCATAATTTGATTTAACAACAGCAGTTAATATTCTGAGTACCTTGGGGTTCTGTTTGGTACATGCCATTGGATGAGGTAGACAGCGACTATGATTTAAGTGGTGGTGAAATGTCTTCTATGTTGTGAGAGCTGGAGAGGGTAATGTGTTTAGGATGTTTAAGCCAGTACAGTGGTGGAGTGGTTTGGGAGGTTGCAGGTGAAATTATTAATTTTGTTATAGGCGCTTTATAGTTTTGATGTAAGCATTGAAAATTGTGAATATTGTTGAGGCATAATAAGAGTGTATGAAGGAGGAGAGGTGGTAGGTATTTTTTTTTGCTATGATCACTTAGCAGGTACTTTGATCTGTAAAGATAGCTTAGTTTGCAGTGTGTTTTTGACTGCAGTACCAATGTACAGCTCTAATTTTAATTTGTCACCAACTCCTAGCAATTTTGTGCTGGTGGCGATGTCCTTCAAGGATGCATCTGCAGTCATAACATATGGGTTGTCCTGCCTCAGGCAGCCCTTCGGTCGGCCGGATTCCAAAGTCTGGGTCTGGCCTCGGCTGATGTCCCACTTTCCCCGACGTCAGAGCGTCTGGGGTATAAAAGCATCAGCTGACGCCATTTTCCTCAGTCTTTCTTGCCACGCGGTGCCCGAAGCAGAAGCTGTTCGCAAGTGCCGGTCGGTCAGATCCAGTGGTTTCAGCCACCGAAAACTTCGAAAAAGCTAAGTACCACATTGGGGACTCTTTCTTGCCTCAGCCAATGTCAGATAAAGTAAATAATTGTTTAATTTGTGGGAAACAAATACCTTATAAGGATTTCCATTCCTACTGCCTTCCTTGCTTAGGCCCAGACCACGACGTATCGTCCTGTTCAGCCTGTGCTTCCTTCAACTGACGAACTCTTAGACGTCGGTCGGAGTTTGCAGAGGAATTTTTTGGGGCTAGTTTTGCATATAAAATGCCGTCTGAGACTCCGACATCACATTTGGTGAAAAAACGGAAGGACAAGGACCGACACTCGCGGCCCGCGGTTTCGGCTGAAACCACGGTAAGGCCTACCGCGAGTGTCTCTGTTTCGGCCGAAACAGAGTCCACGGAGATTCCTTCATCCGAATCCACTCAACCGACCACCGCGGCCCGGGAGGCCCTGGCTGAGTCGGCTACCGAGCTACCTACCGAAACCAGTGCCCAGGATATGTCCGACACCATACCTTTGGACATATCTACTCCTGCACGTGGGGCAGCTAGGCCCCCTGCTTCCATGTCCATTAAGGCCTTTTCTAGGGCTAAAGCTGCTAAACTTTCTAAAGCTTTGCCTCCCAAAACTACATCCCAGAGGCCTTCCTCTAGTTCTCAGATCCTCAGCCTTGCAGAGGACCTTATTTCTTTAATTAGAGGTTCACAACCTCACCTGGACAGGGCCTCTCACCCTCCACCAGACAAAAGGCCCAGGACTGAGCCTTCTGACCCACACTCTTCAGATGAGTCCTCGGATGGTTCTGAGTTGTCAGACCACCAGGAGGAGGCTTATTCGCCCTATGAGGATTCTGATGCAGAAGAATCTATCCCTTCGGCCTCCCCTCCTGAAGAGTTTTCCTTTGGTGAGACTCTACACTCCATGAGAGAGCATTTTTAATGGCAAGGTCAGGATTTCTCTGATTCTAGAAAACGATTAAGGACCTTTTTACATTTGCCTCAGCATAGGCCCTTAGCTATACCTCCTGTTTTGAATGTAATTGATGATGTCAGTACAGCCCCTGATACTCTCCCCCCGGCCCCTGCCAAACCTGATACATACTACAGGGTCCCGGATTCTCATTTCCATCTGTACAAAGCCCATTCTGCAGACCCAGAAACTATTTCTCAGGGCCCTAAAGGGGTTGCGGCTGCCATTGCCAAAAATCCTCTACCTTCTGAAAGAGAGTCTAGAGCTTTAGAGAGATGGGGAAAGAAGGTATATACTTCTGCAACTCTTTCCGTCAGGGCATTAAATTGTCAATTTCATATGATACAGTACCAAGAGTATTTGTTAGATGAACTGAACAAGAAGCTTTCTTCTGAGCCCCTTGACCATAAATCCATTCAGGATTTGGTACACAACTCACAGCAGGTTAGTAATCATTTCTTAAAGTGAGGTTATGATGCATTGGAGGCTTCATTTAGGTCAGCTATGACTGGGGCAGTTACTCGTAGGCATGCCTGGCTGAAGGAACAATCTTTGCCAGACCATGTTAAAGCTGAACTCCTGGATGCTCCAATGGAGAAACAAAATTTATTTGGCTGCTCTGCTCAGGAGGTCTTAAAAAAGTATGAAGAAAAGGCAAAATCTGTGCAAACAGTTAAGGATTTCCTACAAGTACAACCACCGAGATTCAGCAGAACTGGCCTACTAAGAATTGGTCCTTTCCAGACTTGGACAGAGCCCAGAGAGGCAGGAACAGACGCCCCAGAGGCAGAGGCCAATCTGGGGGCTCTTACAGAGGCCGTCAGTGGCAGCCTGCCAACCAGAGAGGTAGTGCAACAGCAGCAACAACTACTACACCAGGACAGGCTCAATGACTTTACTCTGATTCCGCCCACCAGGGCTCAACTGGAAGCACCCTTGGGCGGAAAGCTTGCTTTATTCTCGGAAAATTGGCATTATATTACAAGGGACACATGGACACTCCAAATAATAGACAAAGGATACAGGTTCCACTTTCACACTTTGCCAAAAAGAAACGGAATGCCAAACCTACCACCAAATCAGAGGGCAGAGGCTTTAAAGCAGATCAACAACTTGCTTCAAATGAAAGCTATAGAAAAGGTACCACTTTCAGAGCAAGGCCAAGGATTTTACTCCAGACTATTCCTGGTACCAAGAAAAGAAAATCAATGGAGGCCTATTCTCGACCTGTCCGCACTGAATACTTGCCTCATTGTGCCAAAATTCAAGATGCTGACCCTACAGCAACTTCTTCCCATGTTGGGCAAGGAGTCTTGGCTGGTGACTCTAGATCTCAAGGAGGCATACCTACACATCCCTATTCGACCAAACTGCAGAAGACACCTCAGATTTCTTGCAGGATCAGAGCATTATCAATTCTCAGCATTGCCCTTTGGCTTATCTACTGCGCCCAGAGTATTCACGAAATGCCTGGCATCAGTAATTGCACACTGCAGACTTCAGGGGATTCAAATCTACCCTTATCTGGACGACTGCCTTATACAAGTGGACAACAAGGTAAATTTGATAAAAGACTTGGCCTATGCCATCCACCTACTACAGGCATTGGGATACACAGTCAACATCCAAAAATCAAGACTGGTTCCATCCCAAAGGATAACCTTTCTGGGTGCGGATCTAGACACAACCACCCAAATGGCCTTTCTCACAGAAGAAAAACAAAAACAACTTCCGGATTACTTCATGAATCTGACAAGACAAGCTCAGCTTACTGCAAGGAAAATCCTGCAGGCCCTGGGTTACATGGCATCCTGCATAATTCTGATACCACAGGCCAGGCTGCATATGAGAAAATTACAATGGTATCTAAGGAGTGTATGGTCTCAACACAGTCACAGTTTGGAAACTTTGATACCAATCATTCCTTGCCTTCAAAAGGAATTCCTGTGATGGGCTCAGGCCTGCCAGTCCAACAGAGGGTTGCCTTTCAACAAACCAAAAACAAAACAAACCATCACCACGGATGCTTCAGACCGAGGATGGGGAGCACACATGGAGGGCAAATGTATCCAAAGCCTATGGCCTCAAGGACAGCTACACATGCACATAAACCAAAAGGAAATGCTGGCAGTGATGCATGCAATCGAGACTTTCAAACCCTTCCTCCAAGGTCACTTGTTAATAAGGACAGACAACACCACAGTCATGTGGTACATAAACAAGCAGGGAGGCACACACTCCTACCCTCTATGCCGGCTGGCTATGAATCTATGGGAGCTATGCCTGAAACTCAGTATCCAACTGCAGTCCCAGTTCGTGCCAGGAAAGGAAAATACACTGGCAGACAGCTTAAGCAGAACTACCACGGATGCACACGAATGGATGCTGCACCCAGACATCTTCCAACTCATAACAAAGGCATGGGGAACGCCGGAGATAGATCTGTTCGCATCCCCCCTCAACCATCAACTGAGGACATTCTGCTCAAGGACATACCACCCACAAGCATGGAGGGTGGACTCTCTCTCTTTCAGTTGGAAAGCTCTAAAAGTATATGCCTTCCCACCTCTCCCTTTAATGTACAAGGTTCTACTGAAGATCAGGGAGAAACAGCCAAGAGTGATTCTGATAGCTCCAGACCGGCCAAGGCAACACTGGTATCCACTATTGAGGAGCATGTCACAGGCAAAACCGTGGCCTCTTCCCCCTATGGCCTCTTCTGATGCAGAACAATTTCAAGATCATGCATCCCAACTTAAAAACATTGCAGCTAACTGCCTGGAAAATCCCTTAAATCCAAAACAAAATGTGTTATCACAGAGAGTGAAGGACATTATCATGGAAGCTCGCCGGCCTTCCACAAGGAAGACATACTCAGCTAAATGGAAAAGATTTTTCATTTGGAACACATCAAAAGGCTTAGATGTGACGGTGGCAAGCATGACACACATATTCTGGAATACTTAGCAGAACTGTTCCACAATGGCCTTTCCTATTCTTCCATTAAGATTCATGCCTCAGCAATTTCAGCAGAATACAATGTGGATCCACCTATCTTTTCACACCCTCTCCTCAAGCAATTTCTGAGAGGGATCAAAAATATCAAACCTCCAAGAAAACCCCCTTTACCTGCTTGGGATCTCAACTTTGTCTTGGAGAAACTAACACTTCCTCCCTTTGAACCAGCAGCAACAGCGGATCTTCAGTTTCTGTCTTGGAAAACTGCATTCCTTCTGGCAATAACTTCAGCAAGAAGAGTATCTGAGTTACAAGCATTAATGGCAGTACAGCCATTTCTTATCTTCCATCAGGACAGAGTTACACTAAGAACTAATCCTACTTGTATGCCAAAGGTGGTATCTAGGGTATCCTTGAACCAAGCTATTAACTTGCCTACGTTCTTCCCAAATCCACAGAATAGAGGGGAAAAACTTCTGCACACCCTGGATATACACAGACAACTACGCTACTACTTGGACAGAACTAAAAGTAGCAGAAAAACTGACCAACTATTTGTAGCACATGCTGCTGGGGTGCAAGGAAAAGCAATTTCCAAACAGACAATTTCAAAATGGATAGGAAATTGCATTCGATTTTGTTACTCCTTTCATGGAAAGTCAGTTCCTGCAAACATCAGGCCTCATTCCACAAGGGTCACGACCACCACTACAGCCTTCCTACGAGGGGTGGCTACCAAGGACATTTTAGAAGCTGCTACTTGGAGCTCCGTGCATACATTTACCAAACATTACAATCTACCTTTATACTCCAGATCCAGAGCAGGCTTTGCTACTGCAGTCCTGCAGGGGATCCTAACTACACCATCTTTTTCTTAGTACCTCCTCCCCCAGATTGGCTATGGTATTCTACCCATATGTTATGACTGCAGATGCATCCTTGAAGGACATAGTACAGTTTTGTACCTACCATAAATGTAGATGTCCGATAGGTATGCATCTGCAGTCAGGTTTACCCTCCCTCCTACCTCTCTGTGGTATTCCTAGGGTGTTTACCCCTCTTTTAGCTAGCTGGGGGAATCTATTATGGTGTATTTCTTTGTATATACATGTATGTATGTATGTATGTATGTGTGTGTGTATATGTATATGTGTGTATATATATATATATATATATATATATATATATATATATATATATATATATATATATATATATATATATATATATATAGATATATATATCTATATATATATATATATATATATAATTTTGCAAATGTTTGGAATTCTATTGCATTTATCCAAATTTAGCCTTCCTAGAGGGCACCTGGCATCTGGGGCAAGAAAAACTGAGGAAAATGGTGTCGGCTGATGCTTTTATACCCCAGACGCTCTGACGTCGGGGAAAGTGCGACATCAGCTGAGGCCAGACCCAGACTTTGGAATCCGGCCGACCGAAGGGCTGCCTAAGGCAGGACAACCCAAATGTTATGACTGCAGATGCATACCTATCGGACATCTACATTTATGGTAGGTACAAAACTGTACTTTTTCAAATTTTTGTATTGGAGGAGATATTAAGTAGGATAGATACAGACTAACAAATGAGTCTGTAGCTATACAGAGGAATTAGGATGACAGGTTGTTGTCAGCTAATGTGGGATTCAGCTTTTTAATGTGTTTGGTGTTTATTTGGATGGTAATTTGAGTTGGGGTTTGGTGTATGGTCTGGGCCGGGGGTTTGTTGGAGTTGGGTATAGGTTATTTGAATTAAGTAGAGTACTGCAGATGAAGTATTTGAATTTGGCTTCAGTATCCTTGCTGGATTCAGATGGGGAAATGATTTTGGCTGGGTTTTCTGTCTTGTTTTAGGAGGAGGCTTACATTTTGCTAATATTTAGGGGAAGTTGTATATCGTGTCTGTTTTGTGGAGGAGAATTTTTTATTACAAAGAACTTGTGCCTTTGTGTATTGTTTCTGAGGTGGTAATATGTATATAGGTAGGACTGGGTCCTAGTTATTTGCCATTGTTTCCAGGTGTTCTGTCTCTCATGAGTTGTTTAGTTTGTGTTTTAGCCATGGAGCAGAATTTATATTCATCCTTTCTCATTGGGGCCTGTTGCTTTAGTATGGTTAAGAAGTTATTGAAGTAACAGGTTCATGCGGAGGCAGGTATTAGAGGGGTTCTTAGTCGCATTGTGTGTGTGTTAACCAATTTTGATCCATATTTAAGTTTCTCATAGATGTGAACTATAGTGGTTGGGTTCTTGTGGTATTTTCTGTTGATGTAGGTGAGTGAGTGATTTCAGAGTGTTTGTGAGAGTGCTGTCTAGTTTAATTTTTGTCAGGGTTGGCTGACTGTATGCAGGCTAGTGTGGATTTTTTTTTGTTTTCTTGTTTGAAAGTAGAATATAAATAGCTAAGTGTTTTTGGTAATCTTGGCATTGGGGAGTGGCATGGGGGGGTGTAGGTGGCTACAATTGTGTATTTGATTATTTAGGTTGGAATTATGTTTATTAATATTTCTTCATTGCTGCGGTGGTGGTGCTGTGGTAGCGTTGTCGCCTCACAGTTAGACGTTGCCCATTCGATTCTCAGAGCGTCTTCTGTGTGGCGACATGCGTGAATGGGCGTTCCTTCGTTGAAGGTTGTGCGTTAGGCCCGGCAAACCAGTACGTAAAAATCTACTGCCAATCATTAGCAGACGGGAGTTCCACTGTGGCGACCCCTAACCGGGAAAAGCCAAAAGACACAAACAAATATTTCTTCATTGCTGTATTGTGTAATATTTGGGAGATGGTATGGATTTGTAAGATGACTTGAAAGCTGGCCACTTCACCAGCCCATGTACTTGTACTGTCTTTCCTAATGATAGTGTAATTGGGAGGAATGATTTCTTCTTTAATTTTAGGTCTTAACCAGGTTTTGGTGCTAACTAGGATGTGTGTTGAAGGAATTCAGTCCATGCATGAAGGTCTGGTATCTTATTGCAGATGCTGCGGGTGTTGATTTATATATTTTTAAGCTGGATTGAAGAAATTGGGGTTTGTTGTGTGTTAGAGGATTATTGAGGAGGGTTTTTTTATGTAGCAGATTGGGTAGGTTGGATGTTGGGTTTGTTTAGGTGGGGCTAGTGTTGGGCCAGGGTTAAGGTGTAAATCTCTGCTGTTTGTTGGTGTGGGTGGTGGAGGTTTTGAGGTCATGGAGATGTTGTTTTGGTACTTTTTGCACTGGATTGTGGGGTTTTATATTTGTTGTAGGTTAGTAGTGTGTTTTTTTGAGTAGGATTTTGTCTATGCTGAGGAGGGATGGTCAGTATTAGGGAGTTGTATCTGTGGAGAAATGGGTAAGTAGGTTTTTGTGGAGGACTTGGTTTGAGTGTAGGTAGGGCATGATTCCTAAGTTGTTAGCTTAGGATGGCTGAAGTCCCTGTTAAGGGAAATGTATATGCATGTTGGGAGGTTTGAAATAGTTTTTATAGAGGAGTATACAGAGGAAGTGGGAGTAAGAAAACTGCACCAAATATTGGGATGCACATATTGGGTAGGAGGGTTGATAAGAGAAGGATGAGGGGGCAGATTTTCAGATTTATAATTTAGTTATTAGGTTTTAATTGGCTGGCTGTATTGGCTGGTATGGGTAGTGATGAGTTGGGTGATATGTTGGGGCCAGTAGAGTTTGATATGAAGAGTGGATGTGGGTCAGATAATATGCTATGTCCAGTATAGTTAATGGTTCTACTTCAGATAATCGAACTTTCAAAACTTTGAACATCATATGGCTGACAACCATATGATTGAAGTTTTGAAACATTGAATGTTCTGAACGGAGATCGCCGTACAGCACACAATGGGAAATTTACCATTTTCCTCGCTGTAGAGAGATCTCTGAGTTGGTTTATTTAATTAGCAGGGGGTATGGGGGTGCAGTGGGACTTGCCCCCCCCCCCCCTGCAAAAATGTTAAAGAAAGCTTATTTGATGATCGAGGTTTCAAAATTTAGATGTTATGGCTGTTGGCCGTATGATGATCAAAGTTTTGAAACTTCGATCATCTGAAGTAGACCCATTTAATGATATAGGAGTGGGTGAGGAGCATAGCAGTCTCGCATAGTGTGGTTGAGCAGAGATGGTCTAGGCCTTGGAGAAGAATAAGTTCCTGAGCTATAATAATGTTCAGAATACTGTTTGTTCAGCAGCAGTGTAATCAAAATAGAGTGTTAAATTATCTTTATTCTTTGGCTTGTCTTAATCATACTGTTTAAAAGGTTGCTGCTTGCTGTGTTTCTACAGAGCTGTTGAGACATGGGGAGAAATGGATTGAAATGCAGTATGTGTCTTCAGGGTGAGCAGGAAGAATAGTTGTGGGGGGCAACTACTCAACTGCAGACAGGCCAACCTATTACACGATGAAGCAGAAATGGTGTATTTGATAAATTTAGCAGTAAGGTAAGACTATTTAGAAGTGGGAGACACTGGATTATCTAATAGCAGCTGGACATGTGCAAGTATTTTCTTGCTCTGTTGATGTGTGCTCTTGGCTTACTTTCCCGAGATGGGGAAATCTTGTCTGAGAGGTAGCTGGGTGGGATATTTGTACCCCCTAGCTGCAGTGGGAGACTACTGGTTCTCCAGTGTTGATTAGCTGTAATTCAAGGGGAATGGGTGGTGGGAGGGTGGAAGGAGCACTAGCTGAGTGCTCTGTGATAAGGTAGTGCGCAGTATGGTTTTAACCTGGTAGTACTGTTGTGATGGATGGTATGGGGTGGGTGAATGTGTGAAATTGTCCTGACATGTAGGTTGGTGAAGTCATTAAAAAGTGAAAGGAGAGCAATGCTGTTAAATGTGTGAGTCAGGGGGTGGGAGGGTAGTGAAGTGGGCCACACCTTCCACATTACTGGAAGACAGTCTGGGCCTTCTTGAAATCAGTGATTCTGCACACCCAGCCCAACAAAGTTAAACAGCGTGAGGCAGAGTTTTGCTGCTGCTGTTTAAAGACAGAAACTAAACGTTAAGGTGATAAGTGCAAACTGCAGAAGGGGAGCAGTACAACTACACTGATGTTTCACTGGATGATCAAGAGCACTAAAAAACACAAAGGCAGCTAACATGAAACACTCCAGGTGCAGTTAACAATTGACAAGACCCCATATTCAAGTCATAGCTAGCTATAGGCCTCCAACTTTGACTCAGGATGCCCACTCCACCTATCTGGACCTCTTTGAATCTATCCAGATTCAAGCCTTTCGCCTGATCCTGGGCGACTTTATTGAACCATAGATTGGAAGAAATACTTGTGCCAAAACACAAATGCCCAGAGATTCCTTGATTTCATCAGTGCAGATGCCTTTGGACCAGCTGGTTGACACCCCCACAAGAGGTGAAAATATCTTTGACTTCACCAACATGAGTAACCGCTGCAGCATCCCTACAGTGTCATCATCCCTGGTAAGATCTGATCACAAAGCAGTGACTTTTGAAGTCACCATCTCCCCCCAACCCCCCACCTTTCCAGCTAGGGTCAAACAAAAAAACTTCTCCAAAGCTGATTACAACCTTTTGAGGGACGGTATAAACAGCTTCACAGCCCCCACCCCTCCATAGGAACTGCCACATATGTCCAAACCTACACCATATATGGGCATTTATACAGCTGCATGGAATCAGGAATACCTGACAGGATAAAATCATACTCTACAAGGAAGAGTAAACCTGTCTGGTGGACATCTGCAGTAAATAAACTCTATAATAAAAGGAAAAAAATTGCTGTCCAGGACCAAGAAAGAACAGATGCCTAATTGGAAGCAGTCTCTCCTTTGCCTGAACAAGCAAATAAGAGCACTAGGGAAATCCTCCAAAGCAAACTTGAGTCCAAACTGGTCACATCTACTAAAGACAATCATAAGGCCTTCGTCATGTATGTCCGCAATCTCCAGGGAAGCACCCAGAGCTGCTCAGAACTGGTGGTCAAGGGCACCACATACACAAATGCTGTAGATATAGCCAAACCTGCTGGCAGACAGGTTCAGTGAAAACTTCACTCCTGTCCTCCCAATCAGTAAAAACAGGACATCCCCAGTACCTGCCTCCCCTCCCCTTATTTCCAGGGAGCAAGTCATCACTGTCCTCTCAAAGACAAAAAATAAAGCCTGCATGTGACCCGATAACATCCCAGGCTGCATCTTACATGAACTCTGGCAGGAACTGGTAGCACCATTAGGCACCCTAGTCCACCAGAGCTTGAGTACCGTCTTCGTCCTAGCCAGGTGGAGGATCCACCGATCTAGGAAATTATAGACCCATCAGTCTATCTAGCTTGATCTGCAAGGCCATGGAGCAGATTAGCATGGACCTCATTAGCAAGGACATTGGCAACCTCCAGACACTTGATCCCACACAGTTTGGTTTTGTCAAGGGGAGGTCATGCCTGCTAAGTTTGGTCGACTTCTTTGAGACGGTCACCAAGGCCATAGACGAGGGGAAGATGGTGCACACCACCTACCTTGAACTGGCCAAAGCCTTTGATACTATTCCCCACTTGGGTATAATAGATAAACTCTCTCAACTAGGCATCAATCCATATGTTACAACTGGCTCACTGGTAGAACCCACCTACTCAAAATAGGGGAAGCCACCTCCAAGTAGTAGACCTGTAACAAGCGGTGTACTCCAGGGATCAGTCTTGGGGCCTCTGCTGTTTGGGATATACTTAGAGGTGCAGGCCAAATCTAATGGCTGACCAAGTTTGCAGATGACTGCAAGCTGGGTGCGGTCATCAATTCCTCTAGTGATGTGGATATCATCCAGGAGGGTCTCACCCAAACAAATGACTGGCGCCAGAAACATGGCCTCAAACTGATTGCCAAAAAATGCATCATTATCCCTTTTGGGAAGAGTGGCATCCCCACAAATTATCACATTGATAAGAAGGTCCTAAGCATGCAAGCAGTCATGAGGGACTTGGGCACCCAGGTTGATAGCAAACTGACTTTTGACCACCATATTGCCTCCATTGTACAGAAAATTTCTACATGGCTCACCTCATTAGTAAGGGTATATCATCCAGGGACATGGTGGCACCTGTGTCTCTGATGCAAATGGGTAACCTGTAAATGGTTCATCTCCCAGGCCCATGCTTACACTTGTCAAGGGTATCAGAGCTCGTCTAGCCATGATTTGGGATGCATGGCTAGAAAGGCCCTTGTGTAGTAACCACCTATGAACCCATAACATCCCTGTATTCTTCCCCTATGAAACCCAATATTGAGTACAGTGCCCCTTTCGGCATGTACCTCACAGAGCACCTGCAGCAGCTGGAGAGACCACAGAGATTCCTCACTAGGAGAATCCAGGGCCTCAAAACATCTACCCTACACAGATAGGATAAAAGCCCTGTCCCCCTCTACTCAGTCTCCTACAGACTCCTCAGAGGTGACCTCTGTCTGGCATACAAAGCAATCTCAGACCCCACTGCTGCATATCCACCAGTCAAGCTCCACTCAAGTAACCCGCACTCTCTACCTCAACCTGGTCTGTGACATCAGTAGGACTTGGTGGGACAGATGTGTCCCAGATACTCCCCCTTTGTGTGGAATAGCTTCCCTCTCCACGTAAAGCAGTGTACCTCATTAACGCTTAAGAGCAACCTGGATAACTGGATGGGGAACAGAAAATACACCCCTGGGATCCCACCTGTGTCCCTGCTGGCAGTGGCATAGGGTGCTGACTTGTTGGAACATGGGCTAAATTCTTGGCTAGGCTTGTAAGGCCCTCGGAGCCGATAGCCTTGTAACTTCCTCTGAATGTTCTTAGTACAAAAGCTGTGTGAAGTAGGATACAAAAATAGCTACTGCAATTACGTGAAGTATTTGGAGTAGTAAAGAGGCGGAAAGGGGTAAATTGCAGGTGCCTGTAAATGCTGGTGTATAACTTTTTTCCCTTCACTGATGTGGGTGCATGCTCCACTTTTTCTCTCCCGTACATGAATTCCTCCTATATTGTAGAATTATGGATGGCACTTAAAGGATTTGGTTTAGTAAAGAGGCAGAGAGAGAGAGAGAGATACAGTTCTTAAATTCTAACCTACATTGGGTTATTGACTTGTAGCTTAGTCCTAGGACTAGAGCGCCAATAATGGCTTTTTGATTGGATCCCTCTCTAGCTAGTTTGCTTCTTGCAGCTTAATTTTTTTTGCAAGCCCTCCCCCTTTTTTTACTGTTGTGGTTTTAAAAGGCTGTCTCTCTGGCTTCTGCTTCTTATAGGAATTTAATTTCCAAGGTCCCTCCCACCCCTCCTTCATTGCTATTTTGTTGTATAAGTTGTTTACTTTCCTACAAGCTTTCCATACATTCATAATACTGTGTCCACCATCAAACCAGTATTGCTGTTGAGTAAACCTTCCTTACTACAGATTCTCCATTTTTCCAGAGCTTCCATCTGTTTGGTGCCCTTGCCACATTTAGATGGTCCAGAATTAATCCTGCTCCATCACTGTCAGATAAGAAGAAATGTATTTTATTGTTTTGTACTTCAGTTAAGAGTGCTACTGCTTTATTTTTGCTTTGTTGCCTTTAAATCATTTTAAAAGTCCCTTATACTTGAAATTGCCTTGCCCAGGTAGTTTGTTTTGCTGTAGTATTACACTGTCAAGCAACCTTTTTTATAATTATTTTGAGGTTTGGCATTGAGGACTGAGAGATTCCATCTAGTGGCAGTAGGTGGTGGCCTAGTGTAGTAGAGTCAGGAAATGTATGAAAAAGATGAAAGTGTAGTAGCTTATGTCCAGAAGCCAGTTTCCTGTGTTTTAAGTGCGTGTGTAAAGGCGGTGCATTGTTTATAGTGCAGCTGTGGTTAGTACTGCCCTGTACAGACACAGTTAAAGGTGGTAAGAGTAAAATTGTTTCTGAAACTGTACTAGTAAAACTGAGTGTAGGGCAAGTGCTTATAGAGTTCCATAGAGCAGTTAGTGTGTTGAGTAGCACTGCCCTTTGAATTTATTATTATAGCCTAATCTAATCTCTAGCCTCAAAAGTCCCCTTAGTCAATCCACTATGCACTGCATCCTAGTAGCTAACTCAGTAAAGGACTTGACATCATGGATCTGCACTTGAGCGAATTTAGTTGATATGCATATATTGAGGGAAACAGTGTAACTGTAGTCTTATGTTCACTGACAACTATTAAGTCACCATAGAAACAAATGCATTATGCAAGAGATGTGTGTATACACAATGTCTCTCGAGCCAAAATTCTTGCATACATACAACCTGGTTGTCAAAGACCTGTACGCTACACCCACCACACAACGCACAGTAAGCACGTCACACTTAGACCTACTTATGGTGAACCCATAACACTGCACATAGTCATACCCAGTGGAGTCTCAAATACCAAGCCCCCAAGGCAAGCCAATACACTACCCAGATTAGTCATAAGGGACTCCATTGTACGACATACTGATACCCCACTGACCCGACTGAACAAGGAGAAAATAATGGTAGCTTGCCTATTGGGGCGCTAGGATCCACCAAGTTACACGTGCACTAAAGCCATTGCACCACACGTACCAGTATGAGACTGTCATAGTCCATGTAGGTGTAAATGACCCGAGATGTACCTCCCTAGACGATATGAAGAGAAACATTTATTGAGTTCTTGGAGTGTGTCACATCTTGGTATGTGCTTAGCATTGAACAGCATTCTTCCCTCACCAAGGATGCTGCCACAAATGTGAACAGAAGATTGACTTTAATAATTGGCCAAGTGTTTGGGGTCCTTCTAGGGGAGCTACAGTGTTTGTCACCTTGGGAGGATATGGTAACAAATGATATTGTTAGTAATTATGGTCTGCACCTGTCCCTTTGAGGCTTTTGAATATTTGCTAAAACTTTGTGCTCCCCTGTAGTGCCTTTTTTAGGTAACACCAAATTAACAGACTTTCCAACATTGCAAAATCCTCCTAAGGTGATACTGCTAAGTGCCAGGAGTCTAAACAAGAAGTTACACCCTCCAGGCTCTCCTCACCTTGGAAAATCCAAATGTCTCTGCAGTTATCAAGACATGGTTTAAAGCCGCAGAGAGTTCCCTTGCAATACAGCGATTTGGTCTTTTCATATATTTAGACCAGCAACTGCACAGACAGGAACTAAAGGTGGAGGTGTCTTGATCTGTATCAGTAACAAGCGTACTACTAGGTTGTTTAAACAAGATGACATACTGGAGTTCCTCTGCATCTAGATTATCGTGGACAAAAAAAGTCTTGTACCATATCCTAGAAAGCTGTATGTCACCCTCTGCCCCATGGAACCCATAGCTCATAATTAAACCTATAGGAGATGTATTCAATTAAGTGCCTTTCCCATGGGGAAGTGCAATTATCTCTCTAAACTGGGAATCTTACATGACCCCAAATTTGCAGGCACAGCTTCCTAGACTTTATAAACAAACGCGTTGGATCAGTTGATATATACATATACTAGGGTGGGAGGTTTTGTACAAAGATTTAGGTGTTTACCATACAGACACAAGGTACAGGGTTTGATTCTCAAGTGGGGTAACTAGCTAGCCTTAAAATAGTACTTAACTGCCCTTGTGGGCCAGTGTATGAATCTGTGAACACATACTAGACGTACAAAACCTATTGGACTTGGTACTTACAGGGGGTGGCATTCTCCCATATTTGTGTCATTTCTTCTCTTGTAAGGTTAGACCAGTTGAAATAAGAATCCTTTCTGTAACTAGAAGCAAAAACCCTATGAGAGTTAAACTACTCCAAGGCAAAGTACCTTTTATCAAGTGATTACCAATCAAAATTTCAAGCCCTTCCAAACCCTTGCAGCACAGCAGCCTATATGAACTTTGTTCACAGAATCTCTCTGCATCCATGTCCGTGATTGTAGAGAGTCTGCTTTGCCTACCAGAAGTAAGTCAAAAACTTATTCCAATATTCCACCCTGGTAGAAACCAAAATGAAACAGGTTGTGCAGCAAAAAAAAGTCTTATCAAAATGAATAGACAACTACAACTGTCAGTAGGGAGCATCTCTTGTATGTACTCTGTAAGACGAAGAATACTGCTTTGTCGAGCATCATCACAGGATGCCTCCTAAATAGCCTGAAATATGCCCTATCAGGGCAACTGGAGCCACTGTTCAACCATAGCCTCCACAGAAGTTTTGTGCCATGCAAATGGAGGACTACAATGGTGGGCCATCATGGATCTCTGGGAACTACAGGCCTGTTAGTGTGACTAGTTTTGTATGCAAACCATGGAAAGAATTTTCATGGAAATGATTGAAAATTACATAGAAGACCTTCAGACACTGATCCTAACCCAGTTTGGTTTTGTCACAGGCAGATCGTACCTACTGAACCTGGTGAACTCCTTTGAGAAGGTCACCAAGACAATGGATGAATGCAAAATGGTATATACTACTACCTTGACCTAGGAAAGGTGTTTGCTACAGTACCTCACTCTGGCATTGTAAACAAACTCACTGGAATTAGGCATAAACCCCTGTGTAACTAGCTGAGTAGCCAGTTGGCTCACAAACTGGATCTCAGGACATTAAGACTGGAGAGCAAACTGGATCTCAGGACATTAAGACTGGAGAGACCACATCCACAGAGACTGGTCACCAGTGGAGTCTTCTGGGGTTTTGTGATGGGCCCACACCTCTTTGGCATTTATTTTTCAGAAGTAAGAGCCAATGGCAAGGGCTTCTGGCTTACCAAGTTTGCAAATGATTGCAAGCTAGGACCAGTTGTAGAAATCCCCAAGATGCATCTTGCAGGAAGATCTAACACAGATGGATAACTGGTGTCAAAACTACTGCTTAAAACTCAGTGCCAAGAAATGCATAATAATATCTTTTGAGAAGGCAGCCACCCAGGAAAAAATCCTCATTGATAAAATACCCCTAAATGTAGCTGCAGTAGTTGGGAATTTGGGAACTCGTGTAGATAGCAACTTGGCTTTTCACAAAACATGTAGCTTAAGGTAGTCAGAAAAATCATTCTGTCCCTCTGCTTATAAGTAAGTCACTGTCATCTAGATCCAGGATAGTCAGTTTGTCTACCCAGGCACATGCAACAACTGGAACTTCCACAATGGCCTATGCAGATTGCCTCAAAGCCCTATCTCTGTACTCTTTCTATGCCTGGCACGTGGTCTGATGGAACTTTTGCAAATCCACAAAATGAACAGCACCAGAACTGCTAGATCTAAGGATTTAAACTTTGCAACTTGCATACTTGCCCTTCAACATGTCATATTTATCTTGGAGAATCCCCATTCTCTGGAATATGCTTGCCATCCTTCTGGAGCCAAGCCCACTCCTAAGCCTATATGAATTGCAGCTTGAACCAGTGGATGGCAAATCGAAAAGTCACCCCTGGTCAGAAACCCAAGTCTCTGGGCAGAAGCGACCATTAAAGCATTCCCTAACTGACCCCTTTTAAAATGGTCTCTAAAACACAGTATCTTGTGGGATATGTATGGGCTGCATGACTAGTCTTATAAACGCTCCAGTGGTCATTAGCCTTGTGTATATCTATGAACCTGTGTAAAACTAAGTTCAAGAGGAGGCACTGGAAACACTCGAGACTTTCGCAAGTTAAAACTTCTGACACAGTCAAAACTTTCACCATCAAGGCTTCCTCAGGTGAATACAAATCAATTAAAACACACACAGCTTAAATACTTACTCACATGACAGTCATTTTAAGCCTTCTGATGCAACATTTTCAATTAGAGTTTTAAAGTAAAATATTCATAGAGTCTGGGGGGTATGTGGGCTCTCACATGTAATATCCACTTCATCTCTTCATTTTCTGTTAAGTCTCATATCCCCTCCAGGGCTTATAAATTACTTTTATAATCATAAATTTAAAACTATGTTCCTCACCCTTTTCTAATATATGCTTACTAAGTGCGTTAGTGGTGACTTTGTGCTTAATTTTACTAAGATGACTGGCTATACATTCCTTGAATTTTCTGTTCATCATTCCTACATAACACTCGTACAATATGCACTTGGCCATATAAACTAAGTTGCTTGTGTTGCAATTCCCATAAGCATGTAAAATAAAATGTTTTTTCCTGTTACTGCATGCTTTATTGATTTATATGTATATACATGCGTACAATAAATAGTTATTACCTCTAAGTAACATGCTTATTTCCTATGCCATTAAAAAAACTTTTTGGTTGCTCTTTATAACATAATGTTTGTTTCAATGTACTATTGTGTTTTATAACCAAAGGGGGGTTTTCAGCTATAAAACCTATTCCTTGAATATCTCGTAAAATTGTCCAGTGCTTACAAATTATGTTTTTAACTGCTTCAGTGTGTTCCTATTATATGTTAACAAACATCTTGTCTTGTTTTAAATTTTGCACTTCTATCAGACTGGTGTGTCTGCCGAACAGCTGTTTCTAGGATGACTATCGCATCTTTGCAGCTGTCATTATGACTCAATGACTCTATGCGCACCTTATGTGTATTTGTACATTTTTATTTTCTGTGTATGACATAAGTAACTGTTATTTTTTACAATTACCTATTTATGTTATCAGAGAAATACATGAAAAGGCACAACATTCGGAGCTGTGTGACCTCATTTAAACTGTTGCGCCGATAACGGAAAAGTACCCATTGTTCTGATACTGTTTTTTGAAGTGTATGTACAGTGCAATGAAAAAGGATTTGCCCCCTTCCTGATTTCTTATTTCTTTGCATGTTTGTCATACTTAAATGTTTCAGCTCATCAAACAAATTTAAATATTAGACAAAGATAACCCAAATAAATACACAATGCAGTTTTTTAAGTGATTATTTTGTTCATTAAGGGAAAAAAATAACCAAACCTACATGGTCCTATGTGAAAAAGTAATTGCCTCCCTTGTTAAATCATGAAGTAACTGTGGTTAATCACATTTTTGGGAAAGTTGAGTTCAATTTCACTAGCCACACCCAGGCCTGATTACTCCCAGACCTGTTGAATCAAGAGATCACTTAAATAGAACCTGTCAGACAAAGTGAAGTAGGCCAAAAGATCCCAAAAAGGAAGGCATCACGCGATCTAAAGAAATTCCGGAACAGATGAGAAACGGTAATTGACATCTATCAGTCTGGAAAAGGTTACAAAGCCATTTCTTCAGCTTTGGGACTCCAGCGAACCACAGTGAGAACCATTATACACAAATGGAGAAAACATGGAACAGTGGTGTACCTTCCCAGGAATGGCCAGCATACAAAAAGTACCCCAAGAGCACAGCGATTACTCATCCAGGAGGTCACAAAAGAACCCAGAACAACATCTAGAGAACTGCAGGCATCACTTGCCTCAGTTAAGGTTCATGACTTCTCCATAAGAAAGAGACTAGGCAAAAATGGCATGCATGGCAGAGTTCCAAGGTGAAAACCACTGCTGACCAAAAAGAACATAAAGGCTTGTCTCACTTTTGCCAAAAGAATCATGTTGATCCCCAAGACTTTTGGGAAAATATTCTGTGGACTGACAAAACAAAAGTTGGAAATTTTTGGGAGAGGTGTGCGTCCCGTTACATCTGGTGTAAAAGTAATAGCATTTCAGAAAAAGAACATCATGCCAGCAGTCAAACACAGTGGTGGTAATGTGATGGTCTGGGGCTGCTTTGATGCTTCTGGACCTGGACAACTTGCTGTGATTAAAGGAGCCATGAATTCTGCTCTTTACCAAAAAATCCTGAAGGAGACTGTCCGGCCTTCAGTTTGTGACCTCAAGCTGAAGCACACTCGAGTTCTGCAGCAGGACAGTGATCCAAAACACAAAGTCCACCTCTGAATGGCTTAAAAAACAAAATGAAGGTTTTGGAGTGCCTAGTCAGTCTGGACTTGAATCCAATTGAGATTTTGTGGCATGACCTTAAAAAAGCAGTTAATGCTCGGAAACCCTCCAATATGGCTGAATTAAAAGATTCCTCAACATCGATGTGAAAGACTCATTGCCAGTTATCGCAACCACTTGATTGCAGTTGTTGCTACTAAGGGTGGCACAACCAGTTATTAGGTTTAGGGGCAATTATGTTTTCACATAGGGCCATGTAGGTTTGGATAGTTTTTTTTTTTTCCTTAATAAATAAAATCATCACTTAAACTGCATTTTTGTGTTTACTTGGGTTATCTTTGTCTAAAATTTATATTTCTTTGATTATCTGAAACGTTTAAGTGTGACAAACATGCAAAAAAATAAGAAATCAGGGCAAATACTTTTCCACTGCACTGCACACAGCAAGCCTCTTGAGAAGCTATCGGATAAATTTCTTTAAAAAACTTACTTGCATATTAGAGTCATGAAATGTGGAGTAGGGAATATATTGTCCCAGAGTAGGTAACTATTTTGTAATGATGGCAGCAGGGAGTTGGAGAGAACACGAGTGTTTTTTGTGAACGGCAAAATAATACTTCAAAATACATGTACTTTTTTCAGACAATTAAGCAACTTGATGTGAGAGCAAGTGTAGTGTGCATACAGCTGAATAGTTTTGCCATAGGGGGACCATGAGACGGGATGTGGAAGGATACTAGTATAGTTCATGAGCTTATTTGTCTGAGGTAACTCTAGGATGACAAATCCCTCTAGAATGGGTTTATGTCTATATTTGTACGCACACATATAGTTGTGTACACACAATATTTGCATACATGCACATATAATAAAACTGAATAACTGTCCTCTCCCTAAGAGGCATTCTATGGCAGTACTTTTTTTAGGCTTGAAAACAGTTAACATCAACTTTCAGACCTCTGTCCAGGTTACAAGATTTAGAATATCTAAACTGCTTACAATTGTAAGTGCCTCTCTTCTGATTTCAATGTTATTGTACAGCATTAGACCTAAATGGTAGTGATTTGTGCTTTCATCAGCAGAATAAATAAGTATTAGTTTTGGGGATATTAAGTGTACTGCTGAGCTTGTATTTGATTTGTTTAAAATCTCTTGTTCCCATATGTTCTGTGTGATTTCTCCAGACCCTACTAACCTGCCTATTTCATATTGAGAGTTCTTCCTTTTACAGCGCTCCACAGTGTAGTCCACATACCCCAAGCTTCTAGTGATGTGCAAATGATTTTGTTTATCAGGGTGATATAGTGAGAATAAATGTTACTGTTTTGAGTCGGAATGTAATGATCTACACACAAGTCTTAAAAAAAAAAAAAAAAAAACACAGGTATAGTAAAAATGTAGGTGATTAATTTGCAGTATTTTTTTCCTCAAGTCATGGAAAGGTGTGCGAACTTATGTCCTTTAGATGTGAAATGAAAAAAAAAGTTTGTAATTGAAGCTGTAGCTTAGATGTGAAAATGCAATTTTTTCCCATGTAGTTAGAAGATCTGTATCTGTTCCTAGGTCATAAGCTAAAAGGCTGTAAAAATGCAATTAGTTTCTTTTAGAAGGCTAATAAAGACAAGGGAACAAAGTCAGTATGGGAATGAGACACTTTGCTAAGTTGCATCTGTAATCTTTATATATAAATTCCATTTATTTACTGGAAAGGTCTATCTGAGGAAGAAGCTGCACGGTAGCATTGTCGCCTCACAGTAAGACGCTGTCTGGTTCGATTCTCAGCTAGAGCGTCTTCTGCGTGGAGACATGCGTGAATGGGCGTACCTTCGTTGAAGTTTGTGCATCAGGCCAGGCAAGCCGGTACGTAAAAATCAACTGCCAATCATTAGCGAACCTGAGTTCCGCTGTGGTGACCCCTAATCAGGAAAAGCCGAAAGACACAAACTAGGAGAAAAATTCTAAACAAAGTTAAGTTATTAAATATGTAATAAATTATTTAACCATGATGTGTAAACATTTCATAAACAGAGTATAGCATTATAATAGATGCATAATTTACATTTCTAGTATTGTACAAAAAAGTATCTGTCAGGGAAATGTATATAGTGATATGTAAACATTTAAATTGTGTGATGCATTATAAATTACATACTTGTAGTATATAGACATGATTTACATTTATGGTACCACACAAGAAAAAATAGATCTAAATTTAGTATCCTTAGAAAATTAATTTTGTGACTAGCAGATATTTATATGTAAAACAGAGCTCTGCTGATGTTTTAAAATAGTATATGAAATTGTAGAGTGTTTGTAATTAGGGTTTTGGGATATAGATCAAAGTTAAGAGTGGGATGTAGGCTTTCAGATGAGAAGACTGAGGCACTGACATGTTAGAGTTTAGTTTAAACAAATATTAGAATTTTGTATCCCTACTGGGGAGCAGGACCAAGTTGTTTTCAAGTAATCTTTTAGAAGCCTTTGTATTTTGTATAGTGATCCCCAAGGGAGAGCAGTTCAAAGTTAGCTTAAAAAAATGCTGTGTGTATACATAGTATAGTGACCTTCTCTTTGTTGCTGGATTTAGTGGAACAGATTGGATGTAGGTCTTGTAGTAAGAGTTAGATGCAGTGATTATAGCAGGGCATTTGTTATGGTTGCTTAGGATGTTATGTATAGTTTTCAGTTTAGTTTGCAACAGTGTGGAGTTCAAGCCACTGGAGCATACCTCTCAACCTGTTAGTGCAAGAAATCTGGACAAAGCCTAAAATAATGGGGGAACAAAGGCCCAAAAATAGGGATAGATTTCACATATTGCTCTTAACTTGTGAAGTTGATAGGAATAACAGGGTTTGTGGTGCCATGCATTTTTTATGGATATGAAGTCTGAAACTCACGTGACACTATTTAGTGACTTCAGTCATCAGAGATTTGTCAGTTAACCCCAGATATTACAAGCAACAGACCAAAAATCCAAGGCAAAAATGTGGGCATCCTGAGAAAGTCTGGACAGTTGAGAAGTATGCACTGGAGTTGCAGGAGTGATTAAGTTTAAGTGGAAGATTTGTGATGAATTTGGCAGTTTTGTTTAATGTCCTCCAAGTTTGATTTTTAGGTTGGTATATAGGATGCATAAAGGATTCAGTATAGACTGTACAGCCTGCATCTTACTAGGTAAGAGGCTATATGAAAAATAGAAGTGAAAGACTGAAGAGAAGAGAACCATTACTCTGCAGCTGATGCTTTGTGAGCGTCTTTGTGGTGAAGTGTTCTAAAAATTTGTAATAGAAAAAAAATGGAAGATACGGGAAACAACTTGAAACAAAACCAATAAACAGTAGTGAATTCCCCGATAGCAGGAAACCGATAAAGGCAGTCTCACAGTGTTGAAGGAACAATAAGTCTCAAGATGTCACAAAATAATCCTCTCGCAAGACTCTGCAGTCCGTAATAAAGAGAAATTTATTTACACAAAACACAGTACAAGTCGATTGAGCGCTTTCATTTCCTGACCGGAAACTTCATCAGAATGAATGTCGTTGCTACACAAGGGCTTTTATACATCTTCTAATTAGTTAATTGATTAATTCAATAATTGATTTTAAAAAACCAATTAGTGACAAATAGTGTTGCCTTGAAATTCAAGATTTAAAATAAATTACAAAAATGTTAAACGTTAAAAACGAGAGATAAAATGACACATAATTACATTAAATAACACATAGGTACGCTTGTATACTGTTGTTGATGTATAGTATGTAACTTAACAATAAAAGTCACATTAGTTAGTAAAGAGGTACAAGCAATTTTTTCATGAAAAAAATATATACATATATTTATATTTGTATAGTTCATGAAAAATAGAAGTGAAAGACTGAAGAGAACCATTACTCTGCAGCTGATGCTTTGTGAGCGTCTTTGTGGTGAAGTGTTCTAAAAATTTGGCCAGGTCACATATTAGGAGAATTGTTTCTTGTGTTCAAAAGAATTATTTTCTGTTTCCATCTGCAATTCCAGTTCTCTGTATATTTAACTGTACTGTTTGACTGTAAAAGTATATCTGATGCTATCCCTGTCATCATTTATCATGATAAGGTCTAGGATCCGAGCTGGCAGTGTACTACAGCTGGATCCACGGCTGTAGCTCCTCCCTCTCCCATGATGCCCTGCTGCCCTCTAACCCCCAGATCTTGTTTGCCGTGCTTCAGTGCAGACGCGTTTTCCATTGGCTCTAGCAGTTAAGTGCTTTTTCAATTTTCTCCTTATTGTCAGTGTAGTGTTTAGGTTAGCAGTAGTGTAGCTTTTTTGGTGGTATTTTCTATTTCTTATAGCTTAACGACCCTGTATCACTTTAACAATGCATGCTAACCCTAACCCTGCATCTTACCTCTGGGGAAAAAAAAAACATTTTAATAACACTGCCACTGCACAGTGTATTGACTTTTCGCTTGTTCGTTGTTTGATTTATTAAAATCCAAGGAAATCAGCAAGTTGTTCCTGTTTTTCCCCTTTCCTGAGGATTCTATTTCTTATAGCTAGTTACCTCTCTCCCCTAGCTTAATTTAGTTTTAGTTGATGTGTGTGTTTGTGTGTGAGTTTTTGACACCCTTTTTTCTTGTAGCCATTAGGGCTAGTTTTGATTTAGTCTAGTGTGTAAGTTTCATTGTTAGTTGTTGCTAGTATGTCAGATAAACCCACGTGAGGAGTGCTTGTGTTGTTTTGACGCTCTGCACCTGGAGGTTGAATGTGACATTTGTGCTGCATTCACCCCTAGGGCTTTGGCAGACTGTCGTAACAAACTTTTACTTAAGGTCCTCCATGAGCCATCCCCTTGTGTCCCCAGCAAATGCTTCTTCCAATCCGAAGAGGAAGTCCCCTACTTCTCAGCCTGTTCCGTCCAAGAAACCGTGGATGTCAGATCCCAGGTGTCCAGATCTGATTCCAACCTGGCCCATCTCGGATCCAAGAGCAGCAGAGCCATCCCTCAGATCCAGGGCCTGATTGGCTCAGAGGCAGTTTGATGTGACAAAGATCAGACCAGCGTTGCATCCAACTGGTTTGTTGGATCCATGTGCTGCATCGACTAGTCCTTCACGTCCGACAGGATTGTCTGATCCGATTTATTGTTATCGAGGAGGTACTTGCTCCAAGCAGGTATTACAGTCTACTCCTAGATGTCGGTGCCACACCCCAAACTTCATAGCAGGTCAGACGATCTCTCTAAGTCCACCCACTCTTCGTCCTCCTCCAGGTCTTCAAGGTGCCCTTTACCCTCTGATATGGACAGGATGATGAGGAGCTTCTTCAAGGCCCAAATAGAGTTTGGGCTCCTAGCTTCCTCTGCCCATCTGACTAGGGGAGCTTTGCCCCACCCAGTCTCTCACTCTTCTCTTCCGACCCTGTTGTCTTTGGAATCTAGGGACCAGGACACCTGCGGCCAGATTCTGGAGAGGATGTGTATCCCCCCCCCCTTCTTGACCCCGTTGGGGTTCCTGGCTTATTCTGCTCCCCTACCCTCAGAGTGGGGTGAGCCTCATGCCGGTGCAGTCGACACCAGCTCGGCGGGAGGGATCTGGTATTGTCTTCTCAGACCAGTCCCTTTGGCATTCAGTAGTTCCAGGACTTCTCCCTCGGATGTGTGGGACGGACTTGTGTCTAGCCCCTTGGCCTTCCAGGTTGTAGTGAGGACCTTCTCCAGGTCTGGAGTTTCCTCTGCTGCTCCTTCTTGTTACTCCTTGCCTCTTACTAATTCTGCTGGTGAGGCCTCCCATCCTGTCCAGGGTCTGCCCTCCCAATCACCCCTTCAGGGTTTTTTTTTCCCCCTTTGAGTCCCTGTCTCTTCCGAATCCTCCCCAGAGTATATTGCAGAGGAGGTGCATCATAAGATGAAGTGCAAGAGGGTGCACTTGGACTCCCCCTTGGAGTCCCTCATGGAGGACACGAATCTCGAGGAAGGAGACTGGTCCCCCAGATCTCTGCCCAGCGATGTCTGTTTGGGGAGACATCCTTGAAATCTTAAAGCAAAACGTCAAATGGTCTCCCCAATCCACGTCTTCAGAGGAGTCTATGTTTCTGAAGGACTTTGGGTCGGGTCCGTCTACCTCCTGGGTGCCCCACCCAGCTGATGAATTGGTGGATTTTAATTGCCAGCAGGGTGTGAAAGGAACCAGACATGGTGGACCCAGTTTCCAGTTGTGCAGATAAATTTCTTAGCCCCCATGCAGACCATGCTTTCTGGAGCAAGGGTGTCCTAGTTGATGCCATCCTGGTCATTGTTGCCACTAAGAAGGAACTGACCGAGCAGAGCTGCATGGTCCATTCCCTGAATAAGGAGTCTCGGGTGCTGGACCGCTTTGGGGAAGTGCATGTACGCCTCGGCAACTTTTGTTCTAAAGATGGTTAATTTGGCACATTTTATCCACCTCCAAAGGGATTTGGTCCAAGAACTCTCCACTTCCCTTAGAGTTATTGCCAGCGGAGTCCTTCAAAACTCTCTCTCTTAAGCTATCCACTCTAACCTCATCAAGGAGTTCACAAGGCTATCCACTCTAACCTCATCAAGGAGTTCACAAGGGAAGTCTATTTCCAACACTGTGGAGGCTACCTGTCTGGCAGCAGGTACCAGCATCCCTGTGAGGCATCCTGCCTGGCTATGCTTATGCGGGTTTGCGGAACCCTTCAAGGCGTCCTTTACTAACGCCCCCTTTGGTTCTACCTTGTTTGTACCTTCTGTAAAGGATACTTCGACCAGCAGTGAGCAGGAAGGTAAGACTGTCTCCAGTTCGAATCAAGCTTTCTGCTCCCTAGAGGTCTTTCTCCAGAACACAGCGGGGAACCAGAGAGATGCAATTCTGCAAGTTACAGTCCACCTTTCAGGATGCTCCTGATTCCTCTTCCAGAGGCAGAGGAAAAGGGTTCAATGGTCCGATGCTGCCCTTGAGGTGGGGAGGGTCTGCAAAATCGTGACACCAGGGAACCCTTCTCTAAGCAGTCCCCTCAACGCTCCTGAAGCGTTGCCTGCTTGCTGTGCCCTGGAGGCAGTCGGGGGGGGGGGGGTCGTATTTCCCTACACCTACTAGTCTAAACAGATATGACCTCCGACCAGCAGGGGTTAAACATCCATATCCAGGGGCTGTTTTATTCCCTTTTCAGAGCCCTCTCCCATCACAAGTTTCCTCCCTGACGTTCCACTCAAGTCAGAGGTAGTTGGCCTTCAAAGAAGTTTAACAACTCAAAAAAAAAAAAAAAAAAAAGATGAGCCATCCAAGAGGTCCCAGCAGCACAAAGAAGATCTGGTACTTATTCTCCCTTCTTTTTAGTGCCAAAGAAGATGGGGGGGGTGGGGGACTGGTGTTAAATTTTGGATCTCGGCGAGCTCAATCTTTCAGTCAAGAAGCCAAAGTTCCAGATGGTCACTGCTCAGTCTATTCTGCCGCTCCTAAGCAAAGGCAACTGGATGTGCTTGATAGATCTCCAGGATGCCTACTATTGCATCAAAATAGATGGTCCAGGAGACATCTTCACTTCCGGCTAGGGGCCAGTCATTACCAGTTCAGAGCCTTTCCATTCAGTCTCACCACAGCCCCCCCCCCCGGTGTTTACCAAATGTATGGTAGTGGTAGCGGCTCACCTGCGCCTGCAGGGGTTTCAGGTCTTTCCGTACCTAGACAGTTGGCTCCTCATGGCACCCTTGAGACATCGACTGCTACAGGCGATACATTATTTTCTCTCCCCGTTCCACCAGCTGTGGATCACTGTCAGTCATTCAAAATCCATTCGGGTGCCCTTTCAACAAGTTTCTTTTGGATTTGACTTCAGAAACTGCAGCCTTACCCTTGTGTAAGGTTCAGCTGATCCAGGAACAGGTCACACAGATCTTGATTGTCCCACCCTCCAGTTCACTTGATTCTACGGGCCCTTTGGGTTCATGGCCTCGGCAAATTCATGTTGTTCCCCTGGCAAGATAACATATGCGAGTGTTGCAGTGGACATTGGCAGTTCAGTGGTCAGCGCTCCTTCATCCATTGTTTGACCATAAAGCTGACGATGGTATGCAGACAACATCATCTGTGGTGGCTTCATTCTCAAGATCTCTCCCTCAGCAGGCCCTTCTCTCTCCCTCTGTCCATGGCCATGGTGACCATGGACACTTCCCTTTCGGGGTGGGGGGGCATTTTCAGGAGAAGACTGTCCAAGGTGCATGATCCCCAGCAGTGACCATGTTACACACAAACATCCTACAGATGAGAACAGTTTTTCAATTGTTGCAAGCCTTTCAGGACTGCCTCCCTCTAGGGATGATTGCAGTTCAGACTGACAGCATGGCTGTGATCTGGTATAACAAACAAGGGTGAAAACAATCTTACCAGTTGTGCAGGGAGGCCATGAGAGTGTGGAAATGGGCGATGTTCTCTGGGTGCTTTCTTCTTGCAGTGCATCTAATCGGAAGCACCAACGTTTTGGCCGACAGGCTCAGCAGACTGATCTAGAGTCCTCACAAGTGGTCTCTCAATCTCTCTCTGACTAAGCAGATTTTCAACCATTGGGGTTTCCCTTGCTGCAATTTCTTTGCCTCCCCAACCAACCGCAAATGCAGCAAGTACTTCACCCTGATCCTCCCTCAGTGAGGGACTCTCTAGTCCACAATTGGCCTCTGGGTCTCCTTTATGCCCATCTCCCTGTTCCATTAATTCCCAAGGTTCTGCAAAAAGCATAAAACCTGAAGTAATCTCCGATCCTTATTGCCCCTTTTTGGCCTCGTCAGCAGTGGTTACCCTTCATCAGGTTTTATCTGAAGTGTCCGCCCTGGATACTGGATCCCAGTCGGAATCTAATTTCCCATCCATCGGGTCTTCCTTTTCCGAACCTTCAGACCCTTCATTTAACCACATGGTTTCTCCAATTCCAGTTATTTCTAAAGCAGTCCAGGCTACCATCTCCCATTAAGCGTATCATTCTGACTTCACAGAAACTTTCTACTAGAAAGGTTTATCGCAGCAAGTGGAAAAAGTTCTCCATTTGGGCCAAGCACAGGAATCTGGATCCCTTTTTCGCTTTCCAAGTGGGAGCAAATGTTTCTACTGTCCCGCTCCAGTTAGCGGCTTCTAATTTCCTTGAACAACGAATCTATCTTTTCTTCTAGGCTTTGTAACGCATTCTTGACAGGGGGTTTTCTTAGAACACCGATAAAGGATCCCACACCTCCTTGGGATCTTGCCTTGTTTTTTTGCATTCTCTGACTACAAGTCCCTTTGACCGTCCTAGTTCCTGTGGTCTCAAGTTTTTATCTTGGAGGATTGCTTTCCTGATGGCCTTAATTTTAGCTAGGAGGGTTTTGGAACTGCAGGCTCTTACCATTACCTCCTCCTTGTATGTTTTTTTCACAAGGATAGGGTTTCTCTCCGGAAGAATCCTTCTTTTTTGCCCAAGGTTGCTTAAGAGACCAACTTGAATCAATATATTCAGCTAGCAGTGTTCTTCCCTAATTACTCAAAGGGTAGTACATTCTTCATACTTTGGATGTACACCAACAGTTACGGTTCTGCCTTCATAGGACCAAAGATTTTCGCAAGTCACCACAGCTTTTTGTGGCCTTTTCCCCTAATAGATGTTAGCTCCCAGTCTCTAAAGTCACTATTTCTAAATGGATTTCTAACTGTATCACCATGGTCTATGACAACAGATACCCTGAGATTCCAGGGAAAATCAGAGCTCGTTCTACTGGCTCCGTGGCTACTTCAGCCTTTCTGGCCAGGCTTTTTACTGATGACATTTGTGCTGCTGCCAGTTGATTTAGTCATCACACTTTCATATCTCATTATAAGATAAATTTGATTTCTGGGGGGGGCTTCCTTTGGCTCCCTTTGGCTCCACTGTGCTCCAAAATGTCCTTCCTTGAGGCCTTCCAGGTTTTATGGTAGCTGGGGACTCTGACCCTATTGTGATTGAATGATGACAGGGTAACATCAGATAAACAGTTATGTACTTACCATAATTTGGTGTCTGTGTTATCCAACGTCATCATTCATTCCATTTTTCCCTCCCTCCACCCCCTACTTTTGGCTCTTGTAGGAAGTTGGACGTTTTTTCCTTCCAGTTTTTTGTAAGAATAGTCTTCAGAATTAAGACAGCAAACTCAATCTGGGGATTGGAGGGCATCAGGGCATCATGACAGAGGAAGGGGATGGAGCCTGGGATCCATCGGCATCAGGGCATCATGGCAGAGGAAGGAGATGGAGCCCTGGATCCATCTGTAGTATGATGCCGGCTTGGATCCGAAGTCTGATCCTAGACCATATTGTGATGACTGATGACTAGGATAGCACATATACCAAGTTATGGTAAATACATAACTTATTATTATTAATTTACTTGTAAAAATTGACTTGCTTGCTTGCAGTTTTGCAAGTTGCATCCATCTCTGATCCCACGGACAGCCACTGCTATATGCAGATTTTTCAAGGCTAAGGGGGAAATGGGAGGTAGGTTGCCAGATCGGTCTTCCTTATCACCCATGCATGCAGTGATGCCTGTGAGCAATTTAGAGTACTCTGTTCATCTTGGAGCATGTCTTTGTAATGTGGGAGGAAACCGGAGCACCCAGAGAGAGCCCATGCATCCACGAGGTGGACGTGCAAACTTGACATGGAAGGCAGTCCATCTGAGAACTGAACAGGAGAACCACTTGCTGTGAGGTGACAATGCTAACCATTATGCCAACCCTCTTATTAATTGATAAAGAAATGCTTATGGCTAACTGGTGATAAGCTGCTGGTATCCACAACTAATTTACCAGACTGCTTTGCAGCACCTTACTCTCTTACTTGGCTTATTAACAAGATTGAAGTCATAACTAGGAGGACCTAACCTGATGATCTAGGGCAGTGGCACCTTACATTGTTAGTGCATAAGGCTGTAGTGTTTCGTACCAACCTTCTGTAGAAATGTGGTGTGTGTGAGAATGCAAGATTCTATTGAAAGTATAGTTTAATGTGGGTGAGTGAGCTCAGGACAGCATTGAAACAAGGAATGGTGAGAAGAGAGTCTTAAGGAGATAGGCCAAAGGTTACCCTTACTAGGGTGTTCAGTGTGTTCACTTGTTTGGTATATTGAAACTACTCCTTGACCTTTATTTAGTCAGCATCTGAAATGCCTAACAACATTGGCTTAGGTGACAAGAGGCTTAGTCTCAGTATTATGCAAGATAAAAAAAAGAAAAGTACTGCAATACTGGTTCACTTCAGCTGTAGGCTTTGTCCAGTTAGTGGACATTGTGGGAATTTTATATCTAGGGTTGCAAAATGAAACTTGCTCACCAGCATATTGAGAACTTGAGCAGTTCACTTAACCTGATCAAATCTTTCTGGTGACTGTTGAAAATTGTACTTTTGTGTAGATCGCCTTGGTAGTTTGCATATTTTAGGGCTGTGAAAAAATTCAGTAGCAGTTAATAATGCCAACTACTTTAAAATAACAGAGAACTAGGGGAGAACTGAAGTTTTAAAATATTTTGATGAAGACCAATTCGGTAGCTGTAGTATAACCTTATTTTAGGGTTTATACCTTTTTTCAGCCATTAATGTGTAACTCGAGTGTAAGCAGGAAATGATACTTGTGTTATGATCCTGCAAGTAGCTTGAGTTATGAGATAAGACTACACAATTTAATTTTGTCATTGGCAAAATTTCTGTCTGCTTTGTCAGTTTTCTTTGTTCTTAAACTAGAAGAAAGTGTTTGTATAGTTTGGTGCCTTTAGTTGTAATGAAACCACTATTTGAATGCACTTCTGACAGTGGAACTAGGGCCATTTGCCGTCTTCCCCATGTTCCCTTTTAATAAACATCTTTATTAAATTGTCACATATGACACAGACAATCTTACATTTTATATAAATGGAAAACAGACAGAATGACGCCACTTTAGCTGCAAGCATTATACTTCACAGACACCATTGAAACAGCTGTAGTTGCAAACATTATACATCACTTATAATCTATACAGTCAGTCAGTTAAGCATTGTATAGCTCATTCAAATCCTGCCTCTTAAACCCCAATGTTCTTCGTGTTTCACTGTTGCAGTCATTACATTTGGGTCATCTGCTTGCAGGTAGCCCTCAGTCGGCCTGATTAACAAAGTCTTGGGTCCTGCATCGATCGCTGTTCCTTCTTCCATGACGTCAGGTCGTCAGGGGTATAAAAATGCAGCCGACGCCATTACATCAGTCTTTCTGGCCATGTGGTGCCCGAAGCAGAAGCAGTTCACAAGTGCCGGTCGGCCGACTCCTGAAATTTTCGTTTTCGTGTTTCAGAACCGAAGTCTTCAACTAAAGCTAAGTACCCTGTTGGGGAAACTTTTTCTTGCTCCTTACCAATGTCAGTAAAAGTTAATAATTGCATGACTTGTGGAAAGCAAATACCTCATAAAGATTTTCATTCATACTATATTCCTTGCCTAGGCCCTGACCACGATGTACCTTGCTGTCGGTTTTGTGCTTTATTTAGTCAGCGCACTATCTGTCATCTGTATATTTTCACCTCTAAATATTTCGGTTCTCTGTTTAATTATGGAGAAAAGACATCGGTTAGCCTTCCGACTACCGGGATTCCAAAAAAACGCAAATATAAAGACAGAGACGGGCTGCCGAGGTCCAAAACTGCCGACGACGCTTCCCCGAAGCCAGTCGCCAGTTTGCTGGTACTCAGTGAGGCGCTTTCACAGCCCCTGAAACCTGCTACTTCTGATTCGTAGGCCTCTACTGAGACCCATTCAGAGTCCGGTATGCCATGAGATGCTTCAACTATGGAACCTGTGGATGTGTCTACCTTGGATGGGTCTGGAACCCTGTGCAGGCACCAGCTTCTGAGGGTGTATTCAGGCGTACGGATTTGCATATTAAACTGACGCCTCCTCCTTTACTTAGGCCTAAATCTCGATCCATGTCTAAAAAAACAGATGCCCAGGCCACATGCTAAGTCCTCTAGGCCTAAAAAACAAATAAGAATGGCTGAATATCTAATAACTCTAATCACGGGTAGCCAACCCCCCTCTAAGAGGCCTAGGACTGAAGTTGAGTGTGAATCTTCTGATGAGGATTCTGTTTTTTCTGACTCTTCTGATGATCTGGATTTGCCCTTACCTACTTATGAGGATTCTGATGCAGAGGACTGTATTCCCTCTGCTTCCCCTCCTGAGGATTTTTCTTTTGGGGAAACCTTACATACTCTAAGGGAGTATTTCTACTGAGAAAGCCAGGATTTTTCTGATTCAAAAAAGAGGCTTAGGGATGTCCTTCTCCTACCTCAGCATAGGCCTTTAGCTATTCCTCCTGTACAGGACATTGTTGATGATGCTTTCTCGGAATCTAGTTTGGCCCCTGATTCCCTGCCTCCTACTCCCAGAAAACCCAACAGATACTACAGGGTCCCAGAGTCCCACAAATTCCTTTAAAAAAAATCCTATTGCAGATCCAGAGACTATTTCGCAGGGGCCCAAGGGCATAAGGCTTCTACTGCTAAAAATCCTATCCCTTCTGATAGAGACTCCAGGGCGCTGAATAGATGGGGTAAGAAGGTTTACACGTCTGCAACCTTGGCTGTTAGGGCTTTAAACTGCCAGTTTCATATGTTAAAATATCAGCAACATGTTATTGGACTGCTTAAACAGAAAATGATATTGATTCCTGACTGTGTGGAAAATAAAGAATTACAGAATTTAATGCATTCTGCCGAACAAGTTGGAAGATCTACTTTGCAATGTGGTTTTGATTCATTAGGGTCTCTTGCAGGGCTGCTGTTACTGGGTCTGTGCTCAGAAGGCATGCTTGGCGTAAGGCGCAATCTTTGCCTGATCATGTTAAAGCTAAATTGTTGGATGCTCCTTTAAATCAGGACTGCCTCTTTGGCAACAAGGCTGAGGAAGTTCTTAAAAATAAGCAGAAACAAAGCACCCTGAACCACTGCTAGGTAGGCACACAAATTTAATAAGCCGAACAGTTCACTCGAATATAATATATTATATCTGCTTATTGGTTTGTCTTTGCATCCTCCGTTTTTTGGTTATCAGAAGTTCTTAAAAAGATGGAAGATAAAGCTAAATCTTTGCAAACTGTTAAAGATTTTTTTACAAGTTCAGCCTCATAGATTTAGTAGGCACTGCCCCCTAAGAATTGGTCCTTTCCAGCCCTTTCCAGGTCTTCTCAAGCCAAACCCAGACGCAGCAAAAACCCCAGGTTTCAGTCCCAGGGGACTCAGAACTTTAGCAGTGGGGGGCCTCCACTTCCAAGTCTGGGAATAAGAAGACTCCCCCCTATGGTAAACTGTCTCAGACTTCCTTTTAAAATTTCCAAGCACTTATCAACTGACTGCCCCTTTGGGGGGAAAGATTGCTTTTCATGCAAAGAATTGGGAACTCATTACCCAGGACAAATGGGTTTTAAATATAGTGTCCCAGGGATACAGATTTCACTTCCACAAGCTGCCAACACCAAGTGGGTGGCCAGACCTACCCCCAAATCAGTGGGCAGAGGCCCCAAAACAAGTACTTTCTCTCTTAAGCATGGGGGCTATTCAACTGGTACCAGAAGAGGAAAAGGGGACAAGGTTTCTACTCAAGACATTTCCTGGTACCCAGAAAAGACCATTCATGGCGTCCTATCCTGGACCTGTCTACTCTAAACAAAATTCAAGATGCTGACTCTTCACCAGTTAATTCCTATGCTAGGCAAAGATGCCTGGTTGGCAACACTAGATTTAAAAGCAGCAGGGAATCTTGCAGAAGATACATATGCTTCAAAGCAGGCTACACTCACTGTCAGTTCTCTGCACTGCCCTTTGGTTACCTCAGATTTTACAATACTTAACTGAGATGCTTCACAAGGGCCTGGCTTTTCCTGCATTAAAATCCATGCCTCAGCCATTTCAGCTCTTTATAACACAGAACCTCCCCTCTTCTCTCCTCCACTGCTCAAGCAGTTCCTCGGAGGGGCCATAAATTTGAGACCACCCAGGAGAGCTCCACCCCCAGCCTGGGACCTTAACTTTGTCTTGGAGAAACTCAACCTCCTTTCGAGCCAGCTGCTACTGCAGACTTAAAATTTCTTTCTTGGAAAACAGCTTTCCTCTTGGCAATCACTTCAGCTAGAAGGGTATCTGAATTACAGGCCCTTATGGCAGTGGAGCCTTTTATCATCTTTTATGCGGACAGGGTTTCCCTCAGAACCAATCCATCCTTCATGCCCAAGGTGGTATCCAGTGTGGCTCTTAATCAGTCCATTCATTTGCCAGCCTTCTTTCCCAATCCACAGAATAAAGGGGAACGGATACTGCATTCCTTAGATGTGCACAGACAACTTAGATTCTATTTGGACAGGACTAAACCTCAAGGGAAATCTGAACAACTGCTGGTGGCATTTGCTGCAGGGGCAGAGGGGAAGGCTATTTCAAAGCAAACCATTTCTAAATGGATAAGCCATTGCATTCATTTCTGCTGTAAGCACCATGGAAAACCTATTCCCCAGGGGATCAGACCTCCCTCCACCAGGGCTGCATCTACCTCTACAGCCTTTCTCAGAGGCGTCCCTACCAGGGACATCCTAGAAGCTGCTACCTGGAGTTCTGTACATACTTTCACCAAGCATTATCATTTGCCAATTTTCTCTAAATCCAGAGCTGTTTTTGCCACCGCAGTCTTGCAGGGCATTATATAGCTGGCCCTAATGCTATCTAAATTCCTCCTCCCAACCATAGCTTTGGGAATCTACCCAAATGTAATGACTGCAACAGTGAAACACTAAGAACGTAGTACAGTTGTGTACACTTACCATAAATGTAGATGTTCAAGTGTATTCACTGTTGCAGTCCTGGTTATCCTCCCTCCAGCCCCCTAACTTCTTTTGGCTATACCTCTACTTTCCTTTACTATGCTTAAAAGCCTTTTTGGTGTATTTGCTTTTTTGTTGGAGGTATGTTTTTGTGCTTTTGTTTAATTGCTTCCCATTAGGGGGGCACCTGACATCTGGGGCAAGAAAAACTGATGTAATAGCGACGCAGGACCCAAGACTTTGTTAATCAGGCCGACTGAGGGCTGCCTGCAAGCAGATAACCCAAATGTAATGACTGGAACATTGAATACACTCTAACATCTACATTTGTGGTAAGTGTAGACAACTGTACTTTCCTTTTCTGCATATAATGATGCCACAATTCCCATTTTTCTTTATGAAGTTTGCAACTTACCTTTTCTATATATCCCAGTTTCAGTCATTTTATCTATGTTACTGTATTTACTACTACTAGTAAAGTTGGTCTAGACTTTGATTTCCATTTTCTAGTAATTGCTGTTTCGGCAGCCACCATAATTCGACTCACTAAGGCGTTAGTATGCCTAGGCTATGCCAATTCTGTATCATAGCTCAAAGAAATTCTCTCCCCAGTCAGTCCAGTCTGCTCACCCAGCATCTTCGACAGAGCGTTCTGCAAGGAATCTCTAAAGTCTGCCATTTCATTACACTCGCAGAAAATATGTTCTCAGCCACCTCTTTCTTGCCTGTCACATTTCTGACATTTGCTATCCACCTGGGGAAACATTTTTGGGGTATAAATGTCTATGCAAACACTTGCAGGGAAATATCCTACGTCTTCTAGACTTTGTTGGATATTTGGGAGATATACATATATTTCCTCCATTGTCTCTATGAATTGCTTATCCAATCTCTCGCCAGTTATCATGCAATATTTTATATGCTTTACTAATCATTCGTTTTTTTTAAAGGCAGCTTCTGTTCTAGATTCTGTTAAAAACTCTACCAGTGCATGTCTTTCATTTAGAACACCCCCCCTATTTCTTTCTCTCTCTGCCAGTACTCTAGAAATCCTTGATAGGAAGGCAATCTCTAACATGCAGTCCAAATAAATTCTTGTCCTCTTCCCATTCTGTCACCTTTCCCTTTCTAGTTATTTGTTCCAATACCTTGGTTCTTTTGACAGTTTTCTGCAGTAAATTCCAGCCCCCTTTTTTTCTATTATTTGTATTCCTAACCACAGTCATTCCCTAACCACAGTCATTCCTATCAGCAGAATCTCTCTTCTCCATTCTTGTGCGGGTTTAGTTCTTTAAATATTCCATGCTGTTTTATGAATATAATATTCTGTATGTTTTTGTTGGTCTTAAGAGTCTGCATCCAAAATCCAAATTTCTTCTTGTATCTTGAGCTTCCCCCTTGTGTCATCATTCATTTCCACTTTAAGTTATATTTTTTGCTTGTGCTGTGTATAAGAGCCGTAATTGTTGCTCTAAAATACCCCCTCAAAATTGGGTAATCCTAGTCTGCCTTGTTCTATTGGAAGAACCAGTTTATCCCACTTAACCCATGCTGTCTTCCCTTCCCAGAAAAAAAAAAAACATTCAACTCTTTTAATTGCTACCCACAGCTTCTCCTCTGGATGATAAAAATATGCCTGACCAAGTGTACAAGACTAAAGGGACTAAAAACATTTTAATTGCTTATGTCTTATTATCCATATATTAAAGCTTCCAGTTTCTTAATTTTTGTATTACCTTCTGTTTAGTCTATTTCCACATATTCTTAAATGCCACAACAAAGTCCATTTCTAATCCATACTCCTAAATACTTAATTTTATCATGTCCCCATAAATATGGATATTGTTGGACCAATTCATGTGGGGTACATAATTTACTGCCATTGCCTTTGTTTTAGCTTCATTAATTTTGTATACCTAGAAGATTGTCTTAAAATATTCTACAATACTGTAATGTCACTTTCTGGTTTTATGTATAAAATAATTATCATCTGCAAATAGAGCCAGCTTTTCCTGACTACCATACCAATTATATGCTTGAATTTCTGAGTCCCTTATTTTATAGGTTCATAGGTTGGTACTAGGCTATTGGCCCTAAGGCCTATGCAAGCCTAGCCATAACAATTCCCTGGAAATTTCTTCCCACAATATTTACTTCTCTGGGCCCCTGTCTAGCAGGGCGACTGACATGATTCCCGGGGTGAATTTCCTATCTCCCATCCAATCATCAAGGTTCCTTTTGAAGAGGGCCAGTGAGGCACTCTGCTTGACATGTATGGGCAGTCTGTTCCAGAGTATGGGGAATCTCTGGGTCAGGAACCTTTCCCTCCAGCATGTTTTTTTCATTGTGATGATAAGGTTTAGATCCCTGGAGCGTGTGGCTCTGAGGGATTGGGAGTTCTAAGTGGAGCATGTCCAAGAGCACAGGGTTTGACATGGCCTTGTATGTTAAGCAGAGATCGCCTCTGAGTAGACGATATGCCACAGAGTATAGCTGGAGTTTTTTTTAGACGGTCCGCATATGGCATCTGCTTTAGGCCTGTGATTCTTTTAGTGAGGTATTTCTGTGGCCTTTCCAGCTGTTGCAGATGTCTTGTGAGGTACATACCAAATTGGGCATTATACTCTATAATGGGTCTAATGAGGGATGAGTACAGTGGGACAATGACCTCTTTTTTTTTTTTTTCTGGATGAAAAGTCCTTCGTGATGAGGTGTGCCACATAAGGATTTCCTGACTGTTGTGGCGATGTGGTTATCGAAAATGAGACCACTGTCCACTTGTGTCCCTAAGTCTCTCATCACACTTTTGATGTTTAGTGTCCTGCTACCTATGTGGTAGTTCATGGGTACTTGTTTTTTTCCAAAGGGGATAACTATACATTTCTTGGCATTAAGCGTGAGCCCGTGGCTCTGGCACCAGGCATATGTTTCTGTAAGGCCCTTTTGTAGAATATCCACATCATTTGGGGATTCTATAATGGCTCCCAGTTTGCAGTCATCTGCAAACTTTGTTAGCCAGAGTCCCTTAGTGTTGGCTTGTACTTCGGAGAAGTAGATGCCAAACAAGAGTGGTCCCAGGACTGAACCCTGAGGTACTCCACTTGTGACTTGTTTGGAGTTGGATTCGGAGTCTGCTACTTTTACAGTCTGGGTTCTGTCAGTAAGCCAGTTGGCAACCCATCGAGTGACGTAGGGATTTATGCCCAGCTTAGTAAGTTTATCTATGCTTCCAGAGTGGGGGATGGTGTCGAAGGCCTTGGTGAGGTTCAGATAGGCTGTGTGGACCGCCTTACCCTCGTCCACAGCTCTGGAGACTGATTCAAAGAAGTCAATCAGATTCATGAGACAAGATCGGCCCTACACAAACCCAAACTGGGTGGGGTCCAGTGTTTGAAGGTTGCCGATGTCTTTGTTTATAAGTTCCATGATAATGCGTTCCATGCCCTTGCAGATCAGGCTTGTCAGACTGATGGGACGGTAGTTCCCCAGATCCAAGGCGGATCCTCCCTTGTGGAGTGGGATAACTGTAGCTGTGCGCCACTCAGTGGGCACGAACCCTGAGGTGAGGCTATGATTAAACAGGACACTTAGTGGGGTGCCAGTTCATTTTGTAGTTCATGTAGTACACAGCCTGGGATGTCATCTGGCCCCATGGATGCTGTATTCTTAGCTTTGGAGAGTGCTGTTTCTACCTGTGTGGCTGTGATTATCGGAATTTGGCAATCTTTTGGTATTGAGATGGGCCCTTTAAGGGGTGAGAGGGGGTGAAGTTGGCACTAAATCGATCTGTCAGGATATTGGCAATATCCTTGGGATCAGTATATTTAATGCCATTCTGTTGTAGCTCAGAGCAGATCTGAGCATTGCCATTTAGATTCTTGACATAACTATAGAATGCCTTGTGGTTGTCTTTGGAATCTTTGGCAGTTTTATTTTCGTAACTAGCTTTTGAGGATTTTATGAGAGATCTCAGTTTCTTACTGAGGGTGGTGAGGGAGTTTTTTGCATCCTGGGATTTTCCTCTTTTCTGCAACAGTTTCTTCCTTCTGTTGTATAGTTTGTTTATAGCAGGGGACCACCAGATTGGCTTCCTTTTTTTGGAGCAGATCATCTTGGTTCTATTTGGGATGGTACGATTCATGCACGAGTGGAAGTGCTCGTACAGTGCCTTAGTGTAGGATTCTGTAGTCGAACTTCCAGATCCCGTCTACGTGGGTGTTGTGAAGTTTGTCACTTCTGACTTCAGTAGCATGAAGTTGGCTTTGGAGAAGTTTTTTAAGGAGGTTTCATTACTGGGGGGTGGGATGTGGGTATCAAGGGTGATTTGCTTATGGTCAGACCTGACCAATGAGGGGGTGACCACTGGTGTGGAGCATCTGTCTCCCATGTTGGTAATGACCAGGTCTAGGATATTGGAGCCCCTGGTGGGGACAATGGATTAGTTGATCCAGGGCATTGGAATTTATAAATTCCAAGAACCGTTGGGAAAAGGAGTTTGTACCTGAGTAGTTTTCCCAATTAATGGCAGGGTAGTTGAAATCACCCAGTATTAGGGTGTTTGGTTGTATCTTAATATTTTCCAGTATGTTTAGGAAGGTGTAGTGAGAATCTTGGGGTATGGTGGGGGATCTGTAGCAAGCTACAATTTGGATTGCAGTCTTACCTAGTGTTAGTTACACCTGGAGAATTTCAGATGCATTGTGTTGGGCAACTAGCCTGGAGGTGTGAATATTCTTGGTGAATGTGGACACTCTTCCACCTTTAGTGTTTCGGTCTTGGTTTTGTGGCCGAAATGTGTGGTAAGAATTGTAGCCTGGTATTGCAGGTGTGCTCTCTGGAGCCTTGAACCAGGTCTCAGTCACTGCACAGATATCGATGTTCTCCATTTTAAGGAGTGCCTCGAGAGTGTGCATTTTGAGGTTTAGACTTCTAGCATTAAGTAGCATTACCTTCAGATTTTGCATGCTTGTATCTGTTACGGTGGTGGTTTTATCCTTTGAACCGTGCCTAAAAAAGGGGTGGCAAGAGCTTTAGCCAGTAACCTAAATCCCAGGGGTGACAGGTGCAGACCATCTCTGGCAAAGCATCGTGGCTTATCGATCACGTCTTCCCAGGCAGACAAATACTGGATCCCCTTTGTACGACACCAGAAGCTTAGCCAATTGTTGAAGTCAATCATTTTGTCCTTATACTGTGGTATCATTCTGGGCGAAGGCAGGATGCTACTCAGGGCTAGGGTCATACCTGCCTGGGTCACATGATCCAAGAGCTCTTCCATGTCTTTTATGTAGTCCAGAGAGGTATGTCTCAAGTCATTCACTCCAGCATGGACAATGACAGAGTCATATTTGTACTTGTTGTGGAGTGACTTGAGTGCATGCATTATGTGGCGGATCCTGGCACCCGACAGGCAGCTGACTATAATTTTCTCCTTGTTTAGCCTGGTGAGTGGGACAGCAGTGTGCCTGACTATAGAGTCACCTATGACTAAAGTGTTGGTGCATTGTCTTGCCTTGGGGGCTGTTGATGGGTGGCACACTGGTGTTGTGAGCTATGTGTCACTTTGGTTGTGACTGGTGTTTGCTTACGTTTTGGCTTCGGAGGTCCTTATTGCTTGGGCAGGTTAATGTTAAGGGCCTCCGCATATGTGGGTTTAGTGTTGCTGTGTGTGGGTGTTGATGGTGTGGGTTTTGAAGGGCTACGAGTTGCTTGAGGTGTAGTGCAGGTGTTAACCTTCTCCTCTTGACTGTGTCTAGCACAATCTTGACCGGAGAGAGCTTTGCTTCCAGTTTGGGTATGTAAGTGCATCTCTCACTAGTTGTAGTGTTGTGTGGTAGGAGGAGAGGATTGTCTGTGTACATGAGGCAGTTACCGCATTGCCCCAGTATGCCCAGATTCACCAGGTGGACAGGAGAAATCACCGGAAGCTGACCCTTGGACATGACTGTTTAGGTACTTTTTTGTAAAGTTTAAGAGCTGTTTTCCCTTACCTTTGCAAGGTACTTTGCAATTGTAGGCTGTTCGGTGCCTATGATTTATTATTATTGACAAGGAGAGCTGAGTGCTTGTATCAGTTTCAGGCTTCCTAGTGCTTTCCAACAGGTTCTAGAGCATGTGCTAGTCACAGGGGTTCAGATTTTAGTGCTGCTACTGAGAAACAAGCTAGTTTTAAGGGAAAATTTGAAGAGCACACTTTCTGGCACCTGGAATACTTTAACTGTAGCCTCATAGTGCTGCACGATGTGAAAAATGTGCAAACACGCGCGTTTTTAAGCCAGAAAGTTGAAAGGGATAGAAATCAGCCCAAAAAGGCTAATACAATTACAATTTCAGAGCTGGAAACCACTCCTCTAGTTCTAAATAAAATGCAAACAACAAAGGGGAAAGTGGACATCCCTGCCTGATTCCTCTACTCAAGCATAAGTTATCAGAGAGGACCCCACCCACTTTAATTTTCACCTCCAATCCCTCGTATATGTTCCTAATCTACCTTATAATAGTAGCAAGGAAAGCAAATGCTTCCACTGCCCTGCTCATGAAGTCCCAGTCTACTCTGTCATATGTTTTTTGTGCATCAAGACCCACTAATAAAAGTGGTATTTTCTTACATTCTGCTTCTGTCTGGATTGTCAAATGTTTGCTTCTCCTCCACAAAAGCACACTGATCCATGCTATCAATTTAGGTATCACTTTTGCAATTTTTTTAACCATTATAGACATAAACACGTAGACTTAGACTGCGGTGGTGGTGCTGCGGTAGCGTTGTCGCATCACAGTTAGACATTGCACGTTCGATTCTCAGAGCGTTTTCTGTTTGTCGACATGCGCGAATGGGTGTTCCCTTGTTGAAGGTTGTGCATTAGGCGCGGCAAGCCAGCAAGTAAAAATCTACTGCCAATCATTAGCGGACCGGAGTTCCGCTGTGGCGACCCCTAACCGGGAAAAGCGAAAGACGGTTTATAGACATAAACACTTCATAATCATGGTTTAGTATTGAAATAAGCGTGTATGAAACTGGATCCGATTGATTTTTACCCTCTAAAGGTATTGCCGTTGCCACCACCACCTTCCAGGATGCAGGTACTTCTCTTAAAATACTGTTAAACAAAACCTTCCAGATCTTTATAGTTTTTTTTCCCTCCCAACTTCCATAGGAATACTATCTATTCCTCGGGACTTTCCTGTAGATTGGTTTTACATAGCCAGTTTTATCTCATCTTTTCCTATCCTGTTAGTAATTGAGCCTCATCTATTTCTATCCTTGGCATATTTAATTCCTCCTTAAACATTTCCATTTGTACATTTTCTTGATTTCCATGTGTCTCTGCTTTATACAAACATTCATAAAATTTCTGAAATATTTCTAATGCTGCTTATATCCTCTCTAATGCTTCTTATATCCTCCCTAAGCTTGGTGGCAGCCCTTTCCACTTTGTTGCCTGAGTTGTGCTAAAAGTTTTTGTTCTCTAGAATTATTCTCAAAAAACACTGTTTCTTAACAGCAATCTTTCTAAACTTGTGCACATTGTCGAGGTAATCCCTTATTTTCTGTTTAGCATTCTGCAGTTGCTCCTTTTCTTCTGAGAGATTCCCCCTATTTTGCAATACTTTACCAGTTGTCAGTCCCTTTAAATAATTCTAGTTACTTCTTAACCATATCTCCCTTTCCTTTATTTTCACCCTAGTTTTAAATGCCACTTTCATTTTGTCCCACTCCCTAGCTATATTTTCAGAAGAAAATGCTATCTTCCCTAGTAGCTCCTGAATTAATTCCAAAACCCATTGCTTAAATTTCTCTCTTCAACCGATAGGTGGGAAAGCACAGTGTCTCATTTTTATTTCATTACCTTGCATTTTTATTTTAGTTATTGGTGCATGATCTGAAATAGTTATTGGGTGCATTTGAAGACCTTCAATTAAATGCACATGTTCCTGTGAGAGACCTAGCCCAGTTTTTGTATCTCCTGTGAATAATATGTAAATTCATTCCAAACTCCTAGTACTGAATTCACATCTTCCTTGCCAAACATTTTCATAAATTTCTTCAGACATCTACCTCCCTTTTATTTTTTCCCTTCAAGACCCCACAGATACATTTTCACTGTTGCAAACCAAAATAAGTCTCCACCTAGAAGTAATATCCTCGTTTCTATTTTGAGTGGTGTTTGAAAAGTAAAGCTAATTCACATTAATTGTATCATTATTTCTAGGCTTTATATGATTAAGGTGTTACTGTGAATACTGAGAGTCCCACACATTTTAGTTTTTTTGAATGCAAGTGGACTGGACAAAATGGCCTCGCTTCAGCCAGCTGTACAGAAAAATGTATGTTGAGCACAGTGTAGAAATTTGTCAAAATACAAGACGATTATAAGCTTGTATTGGGACACTATATGGAATATTTATAGTGCCTCTGCAAGGTTACTGTACATACATCTAACGTGTCTGGTGGCTTAATCCCTTGGAAATGAATGAGTGAATGTTAAGTTGTCAATCTCGCCTTCATTCTTGCTGGATGGGTTCGGAGCCGATCCTCGGCTCCGACTCGGCACTTGCTTTAGCTTAGGAACTCCTTTTACCAGCTCAAGGCAACCCTATATCCCATGATGCAAGGCGGAACTACCTCAGATCTCGTTTGCCGCTTAGCGAAAGAGGTCTCCTTTACCAGCAGAGGTAAGTGAATTTCTTGTAAAAGAAAGAGAAGCTTAGTTAGTATTTTTATTTTTCCTTTTTTAGACATAGTGTAGCCTGTAGTGATTACAGCCCACCCTATTCCCTTATTTTTCAAACTTTATAACTTCTTTTTAAACCTTAGTGTAAAAGTTTTTAGTTAGGCCTTAAACCCCAGTTGTTAATCCCTTCCTGTGTGTGTGTGTAGGGGATTAATCTGTGTGTTTGTTGGGGTTTGTCTGTGTTTCTTCCACCTAGGATATGTCTAGGGAAGGCAAGGTCTCAGGCTTCAAGAAGTGTGACTCGTGCTGTCAGAAAATGTCTCTGACAGACGGTCACACTTCTTGTGTTTATTGCCTGGGGCCTTTGCACCTGCAGGACTCCTGTGCTTTGTGTCACTCCTTTAGCCAGAGAGTCCTGCAGGAAAGGAGGAACAAACTTATCCTCCGTGGCTTACTTAAGCCAGAAGGTTCTCCCTCGAAGGCAGGGTCTGGGAAACCTTCTAAGCCACCAAGGCTCAGGCTTCAGTATCTAAGCCTCCTCCGGTGGCTCCGGCCCGTCGAGCCGAGATCGGCCCCGCTGGAACCGATGTATCTGCCTCGAAGGTAGTGGGTTTGGTGCCGGCTGGCTCCGATACCTTATCTACTGTAGCCTTGTCGGCTCCGGCTGGAGCCGACACTTTATCCAGCATCGGAGCCGAGAAACCTTCGGCTCCATCTGGAGTTCAGGGGACTTCGGGTCCCATGGCTCCGTCCCGAAGAGATCTCGGCCCCCTTACTGAGTATCCACTCGGCCCCGGGGTCTCCTCTTTTGTCGGAGCGGAGCCATCGGAGCCGATCTTCGAGATCTTCCAGGCTGTCTGACCACGACTTGGAGAGGGTGGTAAGCAGGATGTTGAAGTCTCAGGCACTGGCCCAAATGCTCCATAGCCCGTCTCATCAGACGTCGGCTATAGCCTCACCCCTTGAACTTCCTCCTCCGACTCCACATCGCAGTTCGGAGCCGGAGCTTCTCGGGACAGCGACTGTTTCGGTGCCGGAGCCGATACATCCTTCGGCTCCGTCATCCTCGGCTCCGATCTCCTCCTTGAGACCTTCCTTGGAGGGATCCGGTCGTTGGGTTTCCACTGTCGGCTCCGAGGGGGCTAGTGGCATCGGACCCTTGTCCGACCCCGCTCTCCCTCTCGGGGCTTCGGCTTTGGTAAGCTCGGCGCCGACATCAGCCTCGGAGCCTTCCCTCTCACTGGAGCCGGGCATTCCTGTTTCCTCAGAGCGGGGATATTCCGGTCTCCCGGGAGGAGCCTTTGAGGTGATGAGGAGTGTCCTGGCCTCTGAGCCTGGTCAACGGTCCATCCCTCTAGCTCCTCCCTCATCAGTGCCTGCAGATGCCTCTTGCCAGCCTCTTGCTCTCAGGCCCAGGGATCCATCGCCCCAGGTTTCCCCATTGGGAATTTCCTCCTCTTCCGAGGTTTCTCCTGATCCTGCAGGGGAACCCCCTCGGAAGAGGACGTGTAAGAGGAAACACACAGACTCCCCTGAGTCTACTACATCTGATACCGACTTAGATGAGTCGGGGGATTCCCCACGGTCCCCCTCTGAGGATGTCTCCTTTTCAGACATCCTTGAGCTCCTCAAACAGAGGGGGAATTGGCCCTCTATTGACCCCTCCGAGGATGAGTCGGTATACCTGGAGGCTTTTGGATCCCGACCCTCCACCTCCTGGGTGTCTCCGCCTTTCGACCCACTGATGCAGGTAGTGCCTCGGAAGGCGTGGGCGGCTCCAGATTCTGTGGAACCTGTCCCCAGGAGACCATCCAAATTCATCACGGCCCCTTCGGACAAACAGTTCCTTTCCAAGGGTGTCTCTGTGGATGCTATGGTGGTGGCGGCGGCCACTAAGAAGGAACTGGCGGATCCTTCAGTACCTGTCCATCCTCCTAACAAGGATTCTAGGACCATGGACAGGTATGGAAAGCGGATGTTTTCTTCAGCGACCTTTGCTATGCTCGCTGAATTATCTTTGTCACTTCACCAGGCTTCAACGAGATGTTCTCAAGGAACTGGGTGAAGTAGTCCAGGATCCTTCTGCTGCTGGGGCTCAGGAAAAGATTGCCTCGCAGCTAGCAATCCTGAATTCCATATCTAACTCCTCCATGCGGCTCATATCCTATGCGGCCGATGGAGCGAGCAGGGCCGCAGGCACAGGAGTTGCTCTTAGAGGCCAAGCCTGGATGCGGCTTTGTAATTTTGCGGACCCCTTTAAGGCGTCCTTCACTAATACCCCCTTTGATGGTTCGGCTTTGTTCGGACCTCAAGTGAAGGATACTTTGACCAGGTGTGAGCAGGACGGTAAAACTCTTTCTGCCGTTGGAGTCCAGTTTTCCACTCCTTCTAGACCATACCCCAAGGGTCAGAAGGGGGGGGAAGATGTGGTTCCGTAAAGCCCAAGGAGCTACACCGGACACACGTGGTCAGTTTACCCCCAGAGGCAGAGGGGGTAACAATAATAGACGCCGCCCTAGAGGCAGGGGGGGTCCTCAGAACCAGGGCAACAGGGGAGTCTCTTCCCGAGAAGCCCTTTCAGCACCCCTGAGGTGTTGCCCGACTGTCCACCCTTGGAGGCAGTCGGGGGAAGGATTTCGCTGTACCCAGTAGCCTGGCAATCCCTATCTCAAGAGATGTGGGTACAGTCGATCATATCCGAGGGTTACAAAATTCCCTTCGAAAGGTATCCCGTACCTCAACAATCCCTTCCAGACATCTCACCCGGTCAAAGGGATTTGGCAGAACAGGAGGTTTCAAAGCTCCTAGAAAAGAGCCGTCCAGACTGTGTCGGCAGACCAGGTAGGATCCGGCGTCTACTCGAGATTCTTTTTGGTCCCCAAAAGGACGGGAGATTAGAGACCAATATTAGACCTGAGCAATCTAAACAGATTTGTCAAGAAGGCAAGATTCCGGATGGTCACGCTTCAGTCCATTCTGCCCTTTCTGGGCAAGGACAACTGGATGTGCTCTATAGACCTTCAGGATGCGTACTATCACATAAAGATTCACAGACGCTCCAGAAGGTTTCTCCGCTTTCGGCTAGGGACCAGTCATTACCAATTCAGAGCACTGCCCTTTGGCCTCACTTCAGCCCCCAGAGTGTTTACCAAATGCATGGCAGTGGTCACAGCTCATCTGAGACGTCAAGGATTCCAGGTGTTTCCCTATTTGGACGACTGGCTCCTCTCCGCCACCACCAAGTGTCAGCTTCTTCAGTCCAGAGACTACACTCTACAGCTTTGCAGGAGTTTGGGAATTTCAGTAAATTTGAAAAATCTTCTCTGCTGCCTTGCCAATCTATCACCTTTATAGGCGCAGAATTAAACACCGTCAAAATGTTAGCCAGACTAACAGATCAAAGAATTCTGGACATCCAAAAATTGCTCGCTTCTATTGCAAAGCAACAAGATCAAAGCCAGATTTATACTGAAGGTTCTAGGTCTTATGGCTGCGGCCATTGTTCTTCTACCACTGGCCCGCTTCCACATGCGTCTTCTGCAGTGGATGTTATTCACGCAGTGGTCGTACCACAGTCTCCCGATGAGGCATGAAATCTTGGTAACACAGTCGTGCCGAGCTCATCTGAACTGGTGGATATCTTCCCCTCTTCTTCATCAGGGCCGACCCTTTATTCCCCCTCCTCCAGTTGCCAGAGTCACTACGGATGCCTCTCTGATCGGGTGGGGGGGGCATTATCAGGGCAGGATGGTCCACGGGACGTGGCAACCCATAGAATACCATCTGCACATAAATGTCCTGGAGATGAGAGCAGTGCTTTTAACGTTGCAAGCCCTCAACGACTTTCTTCCCACGGGGACTATTGCAGTACAAACGGACAACATGTCTGTAGTCTGGTACATCAACAAACAGGGCGGGACCAGGTCCTATCCGTTATGTCGAGAAGCTCTCAGACTTTGGCAATGGGCGATCTCTTCTCAACGGTTTCTGATAGCAACGCACATCCCCGGCAGGTCCAACCTGTTAGCGGACAGGCTGAGCAGATCCATTCTGATGCCTCACGAGTGGTCTCTCAATCAATCTGTAGTGGATCAGATTTTTCTGAAGTGGGGCACTCCTTGTTGCGATCTTTTTGCTACTCCTCAAAACAACAAGTGCCCCGATTTCTTCACTCTCTTTCCCTTCCAGGCCAACCCCTGAGAGACTCTCTAACCCAGGATTGGCCCGGGGACTTTATGCTTTTCCTCCTTTTCCCTTGATTCCACAAGTCATTCAGAAAGCCACCGTTTTGAGAGCCAAGTTGATCCTCATTGCCCCTTATTGGCCTCGACAAATTTGGTTTCCGTCTCTGCATCGTCACCTTCTGGTGCAGCCCTGGCATCTGGACCCAGTTCCGGATCTCTTGATTCACCAGTCGGGTCAGCAGCACCGGGCCATTCATTCTCTCAACCTCACTGCTTGGTTGCTCCACTTCCTACCCTAGCCAGGCTACCGATGATTTCGGACTCAGTCAGAGACATTTTAGTGTCTTCCTTGAAGTCGCCCACTAGGACTGTTTATGCTAGCAAGTGGCGACGTTTTTCTATTTGGGCAAATTCCAAAAATATTGACCCCTTTACTGCTCCTGTACATTCGGTTTTAGATTTCCTGGTGGAGGTTTTTCATTCAGGATCCTCGTCATCTACAGTCAAAGTACAACTGGCTGCTATTTCCAAGTATCATGTTGGCTTGCATGACAATAACATTATGTCTCATAGGTTATGCAAGGCCTTTCTGAGAGGAGTTTTTCTCCTAAAACCACCTATAAAGCATCCTCCTCCGCAATGGGATCTAAACTTAATGTTAGCATCCTTGATACTACCTCCCTTCGAACCGTCTGCTTCATGTTCTTTGAAGTTATTGACCTGGAAAACTATATTTTTACTGGCTGTCACTTCTGCAAGAAGGGTTTCCGAGATTCAAGCTCTCTGCATTCGTTCTCCTTATTTGTTGTTTCATAAGGACAGGGTATCATTAAGAACTAACCCTTCCTTTCTCCCCAAAGTCGTATCTCAAAACAACATTAACCAATCTATAGACCTACCAGTCTTTTTCCCAAACTATTCCGACAGAGCTGAACAGAAACTGCATTTTTTGGATGTCCATCGTCAGCTCAGGTACTATTTGCATAGAACTAAACAATTCAGAAAATCGGACCAATTATTTGTCTCCTATGCAGAAAACAGGATAGGTCTTCCAGTATCTAAAGTGACCTTATCCAGATGGTTGACTTCCACTATTTCCTATGTGTACTCTCTCAGAGGCAAACAGCTATCTTCTAAGCCAAAAGCACACTCAACCAGGAGTCTATCCACTTCTGCAGCTTTTCAGGATAGACTACCCATTGATACCATTTGTGCAGCAGCTACTTGGGCTACTCCCCATACCTTTGTCTCTCATTACAAGTTGGACTTGGCCTCCAGAGATAGGGCCAGTTTTGGTTCCACAGTTCTCAAGAGTCTGTTCCATTGAGCCACCCGGGATACAGGTGCTAGGGACGCGGTCCCATCCAGCAAGAATGAAGGCGAGATTGACAACTTAACATTTGGAAGTTATGTACCTACCATAATGTTCCTACCATAATGTTCCATGTTAGTTGTCTTCTCTCGCCTTCTTTCTTGCATCCCTCCCTCCTTCCCCCTGGCCTGGACAGATCTTGAACAGTTCCTATTAGGTTGTTTCCTCCGGAGCCTTCATATGAGGACTTCTATGAGGAACTTGTGTTCCTAATTATGTTAGGATAGTCTTTAGCAGGGTAGGTTAGCTACCAAACGAGATCTGAGGTAGTTCCGCCTTGCATCATGGGATATAGGGTTGCCTCGAGCTGGTAAAAGGAGTTTCTAAGCTAAAGCAAGTGCCGAGTCGGAGCCGAGGATCGGCTCCGAACCCATCCAGCAAGAAAGAAGGCGAGAGAAGACAACTAACATGGAACGTTATGGTAGGTACATAACTTCTAATTTTGGACCATAAGTTATTAAAAAGTTCTAGTATATTATTACCCTCCAAAAAAAGTCTTTGATTTGTATAGTTGCTGGATGTTGACGCTCTGGTAGCAAGTGTGTATTCCACATACTGGTATGTTGACTCTAGTCTACCATTTGAGGGAGTACTGTGTTTGAACTAGAGTAAAAGGCTATGAAGTTGAAGCAGGTTATTAATATATGAATGGCTTAAACTTTAAGGAATTTACTAGTGTAGGACAGTAACCATGTTCATTAGGTTGTATGTGGTCAGGATTGCCCTTTGAGAGGCTATTTAACTATATCCCAAGGTAATCTAATGATTTTGCAGATTTGTTGTTATAGCCATTGACCGTTACTGACATTAGGTCTGCTGCTGTGATTGGCACATTTGATTTTAAAGTTGGCATCTGTGTACCCATTTGTCCAGTGGCATCTGTTCTCTTTGTATGTGGGAGATTTTTTCTAGTTGCTCATCTTTAAAGACAACTTTATTTAATAAATAAGATGATAAATGTGGGTTAATTGATTTGTTACTTAAACTGCATGACGGAGTAGAACAGGCCATCCCGAGGAGATGTAATAAACCAGTTTGCATTTGTATCTTAAGCATGTGATAGCCCAAAGCACAGCTCTATTTTTGAAATTCCCAGTCAGGCCCATCTTTATCGAATTACTGATAAATCTGAAATAGATTGCAATAACAAATGTGGTTATAATGAGGTCCCTGTTACTTTATCGAGGAATTGGATCGTCGAATGGCATTTCGGATGGCAATTCATCATGCATGCCATTTGTCTAACTGTTCTGAATGCGATCGCAAGACGGTGGGGATTTGACAATTTGCCCTTTCCTCACCATAGGGTGATCTCGGTGTTTGTATATATAACTAGCAAGGGCTGCCACCCACAAGAAGGGCATTCTGCAATGAAATGCTGTTCAATTATCTGATTCTTCGATGAAGTAAAACAGACCTGATTATAATGTTAGGAGATTAAGAAGTCATCTGGTCAGTTTCATCATAGCTGCCTTTTCTAGTGGCAGTCCCTAGTTCTAAAAAGCCCTAAACAAAGGAAAATACAGTTTCTCCACATTAATAGCTATTGTTAAACTTGCTGTTACACCTTTGAAGGGATTTTTAAGGAATCTGAGCTCCCTTACATCTTCTACTTGTATATTTTAAACTGTGAAAACGGTGTCTTTGAGTAAAGGGAATACTCCGATACTGCAAAGCTAGACATAGTATTTGTGTGTTGTTTTTTTTCATGTTTAACTTTTTTATAGTCTCTGAAATTAACAGGAGCTCCATCATAGAGTAGAAGGAATGTTGGGGACGCTGAAAGTAGAGAGAGAGGTTATGCTTAAAAGAAATACTACATTTAAGCCTACTCTAAAAGCAGGTCTAACTACTAATAGAACTAACACGGCCAAGCTAGACACCAATGTTCTGGTATTACAATACAGAAACATCAAACTTGGTATCAAGTGTTAATAATATATGGGAAACTCACTTTGACAGTAAAATTAAGGAAAAGTTGGGGTATAAACCTAAGGTTGTGTACAGTAGAGGTCGTAATATAAAAAATATTCTTGAAAGTGTCAACAGAAATCAAGGCAAGCACAGGTCATTGATGTACAAATGTGGTGCTTGTAAGACATGTAAAAATATAAATGATGGTATGAATGTCTTTTTATAGGAAGTTTTGAATGTACTATAGGATGTCCGGGCAGGTGCAACTGCAATACCACTATGGTGGTTTATTTAATAACATGCTTCTCATGCCCTGGTTTCTATGTAGACAAGACCAAAAGAAGGCTACGGGATTGCATTACTGCGCACCTTAGAGGCATTAAAAATTAAAAAATGAACAGCGCTTTATATGTTCACACTCTAGAATGTCCCAGTTATAAGATATTTTTATTCTTTGTGATTGACAGTGCAGAGTGACTCTAGGGGTGGGGATGATGATTTAGAATTAGAAGCCAGAGAAACTAAATGGCAACTGAGATTTAATGCTTGTTGCAAGCCAGGTTTAAATGGTTATTGTTCAATAACTCCCTTTTTGAAGCAAAGGGCAGCAGAGGTTTAATTTTAAGTGTACTGTGAAAACACTTATCTGACAGCAACTAACAGATCAAGTATGTTTTGCATTTTTAAGTTTATTTTCTAACTATGTCTTATACTGTTATGTTCATTGTTAGTGTTAGCACTAATATTTTTATCTGAAATGTGCCAATTATTGTGGTTTACAGCATGATGTTCTGTATATGACATATTCAGGGGAAGTATACCTTTAAGTTTGGTCAAGGTAATTTCATTGATGGAAGCAAAATCATGAATAATTGCTTAAGTAGAGTATATTAAAGGAAGTTGCATCATAACTGAGTGACTCTCTGATGAAGCCAATTTATGTTTCTTGGCAAAAGCGCTTAGTTGGTTTTACCTTGATAGTGTTAAACTTGTTTTTCACACAAATACTGCCTTGGTGGCTTGCTTTTTTATTTTTATTACTGTTTACAAGGTTTTGAGCCATTTAGCTTGTCTTTTGTTATAATGTTGAGGAAGGTGTTTGATGTAATTAAAGTACAATTTGAAATAGTCCCAAGATTGATACTAGATAGTCAACCAAAGTAAAAATGACTGGTTAATGAGGGGGAGCTTTGACTGGTGCACTAAATGGTTTTGAAAGGTAGCTTTTTAATACTTTTACAGTGTTGGCTTAAACATAAGTTAATGTCTTCAACCATGTAAAACTCTACTGCAGTAGTCTGATTATTTTGATCCATGTTAACCAAGGAACAGTGGTTGGGGTTGATTACTGTCTGAAACTGCAGTAATATTTATTCATGGCATACATTGTAGCCATGTTAAGAAAAAGCGTGGAGCAGAGGTTAAAAGGTAGGGATGGCTGAGATGTAAGTAGGTCGAATGGATTGTTTTTATTTCTTCACTGCATCTGGCAAATTTAATATCAGGTATGTTTTAATTTTTAAGCCATGCTGATAATGATTCTGTGCCTGTCCAAATGTGATTTGATTCTGCTCCGTTTTCAGAATTCTCCATCCCCAAATTTTTAGATGGACTCCTGAGCAATGAAATACATCTGTACGGCTCTATGTACTGAGGTCTTAATTGTTTGGGTAAAAGATTGTGGCTTGTTAGAGTTTAAAGAAGGGACCCAGTAACTACTGATATGTTGATTAATTGCTGGAGTAATGCTTTCTCCTTTGGTTAGTGAAGGAGACCAGTGACGTGTCCTGGCATCTCTCTAGCTGTTGGAAACCAGAATGAGAGTAAATCTATGAAACTTTCAAAAGTCTGTAGGGTGGTACTTCGACTTCTTTCATATTTTATTGACCGTCATAAAAGATGGCAGAAATGTGTTAGAAGGTGCTGAAATGCCATGCTTATTTTATTTTTAAACAAGTTTGCGGGCTTAAGTTTTTGCTTTTGTATAGGCTGTTTTATGGCTAGAAGCCCTTCATATTACCTTAGTCTTGTTTGGGGTGCTTATTTTGATTTTACCTTTTTTTCCCCATCTGCGTAGCACAGAATGAAGCCCAACTGGAGTAGCAGTCTAAGATTTTGAAGGCTTTTCTTGCCAATGTGAAGGATTATCCAATATGTTGGCCTTTGTGATGTGTTTTAGTGACACTTGGATAGTACTTTTGTAGAGATGTGAGCTGTACCTCTCAACTGTCAAGATTTTCTCAGAATGTCGAGGTTTTCTCATTTTTGGTCCGTTTCTCAAAATTTGTGTTTTCTACCACAACATTGAGTATTGAAGTTGCTAAGTAACTACATGCATTTGAGTTACAGACTTCATATGCTTCAGAAAATACATAGTCATGCAGAAAATATTATTCTAGCAATGTTTTAAGTTTGTAAGAGCAGTATTTAAAATCTGTCCCTGATTTTGGGCCTTTGTTCCCACATTATTTTGGCTTTGTTCAAATTTCTTCTTCGTAGAAGTTGAGCATTATGTGCACAACACTCGCATTTTTGTATGGTGACACATTGTACTGAGCTAATTGAGCAGTATTAAAGTAAATTCTATGAGAGGACAGTTTATTTTTTGGCTGAGGCATGGGTAGTGGATTTGACAGTACAGGGGAGTGGTAAATTTCTTAAGAGCCAACGCCTGCTGCCAGGACTGCTGAGTTTTTTTTTTTTTTCGCTTTAATCTTACACAATTGAACTGTCAGACTAGGTGCGTCTGGCCTCCCCAATTTGTGAATTTCTAGATATGCCACTATATTGCTATGTATATTTTTTCCATCCACAGGATATTGCCCTGTAGCTCCATCGCCTACAACCATTTAGTCCATTCATTCTAAGGGAATGGAACTCTGGTCGTCGTCAGGCTGGGCAGGAACCCTATAGCCTACTTATTCCTGACGAATCCTGATAGACTCTGTTCCCTCCATCATGAGGTGGGTGTATGAGAGTGGATCATCTTGCTGATTCTGGGGTGCAGAGTACTATCTCCCATGTGGACCCTTGCTTCTGGTACAGTAGATTTACCAACTCTGTCATTGCTGTGGGGGGGGGGGGACTTTGCATGCAGTGTTTCCCTCTGTTGCCAGTGTGAGAAGTACTGTGGCAGCTAAGGCTAACTCCACTAGGTAACACTTGGTCCTCCTGTTAAGTGTCACCCTTATGGCTAGCAAGAGCTGCTTTTGTGGAAGACTGTAGCAAGATGCTTGCCAAGTAAAAAAAATGTATATATTAAACCCACTATATATTCCAGTTTGTTGTCTTGCTTTTGTTTTTTCTCCATTCTTTTTCCTGAAGTGACACAGTGGAAAAAGTGGAATTAATCTAGCATTAGTTCTCATGTCTTTCTTTTTTTCTTCACGAGATTTCATTTTACGTTAACCCACTTTCTGTAATTGTAGACAAAAATAAAAAGTAGCATATTAACAGACTCACGCAATTTGTCCATTAACCATGTTCTCCCCTTGGCTAGGGAAATGGAAGGGTTTGCAATGAAAAACAGGTGCTCACGTAGAACAAATAGTTTTTCTGACAATACTAATTTGTTTTCCTAACTAACCAGTGAGGGGAAATTCAAACATAAGAATTTTCTGTGAAAAACTGACTTGATGGAGTAAAGGTAACCTCCTAAATGGTTAGAAAATGTATTGATGGGTACAGAAGATGCAGCCTGTTACATGGGTTGTGCAGGCTGTTTGCCTCCATATAAAGTACTTTTTGTACAAATATCTTGTGATCACCAACAAGTAAATACAGTATGTAACTTTGGCATTTTGGTACGAGACTCCAAATTGTCCCTTCCTTTGGAAAAATAATTTCACAAAGATGACTTTTCTGGTTGTACTGTAGCAAGACTAATCTATCTGGTAGAACTGTAGTAGTTTCTGCATATGTTTTTACATTTTTTTTCTTGTAGCATTCAGAGTTAATTGTAATGAATTGCTGCACAGAAGTGGAATGTTTACATGCGACTACTACTTGTGTCTTTCGGCTTTTCCTGGTTAGGGGTTGCCACAGCGGAACTCCGGTCCGCTAATGATTGGCAGTAGATTTTTACGTACATAGTTGCCAGCTCTGACGCACAGTCTTCAATGAAGGTACGCCTATTCACGCACGTCTATACACAGAAGATGCTCTAGCTGAGAATCAAACAGGACAACGACTTACTGTGAGGCGGCAACGCTACCGCAGCACCACCACCGCAGTTTTACATGCGACTACTACAATTACTGAAAATCACTTTCCACATTACAGTATTTGAGTCTTTTTCTACTGCACCTGTTTCATGCCAACACTGCAGCAAAAGGAACTCTACTGCACAACTGTAGACTGCAAGGACTTCGAGAACATTGAAATACTGCAGAGTCTGAGGCAGTTATCAACCTGTTACTGACTTACTGTATCAAACCAGTACTGCACAGCTGAAAAACCCATGACTAATCATTTTGTTTTTTTAACCAGTTGACTTTTCATGGTTGAAATCTTGTATTAAATTGCTTAACTGTATTTTTATTCATTAACACTTTTTTATTAAGATTGTGCATCATTAGGCTTCAGAGACTATTTCTGACAAAAGCATTGATATGTAAGCTAGCATCTGACTGTTGGCAGCTGTTTTGTCCCCCATACCAATGTTTCTCAAGGTCAACATGTTCCCAACTTTTGGTACAGAGGTTTCATTCGGTTTAGTGTATTGGTTTGTCATAAATCTCCTGCTATAAAAGTTATGTAATAGCATACTTGTCATTGCAGCAATAAAAAAGAAATGTAGAGAATCAGCTGCATGTGAGAGTGTTCAATCTCGCCGTTTGTTTTTACACACGGGTTCGGAGCCGATCCTCTGCTCCGAGTCGGCCGCATAGCAAAGCTCTGCATCTTAGAGAAGCTCGAGACCAGGCTATATCCCACAATCCTCCCTGCCATTACTCAGATCTAGTTTGCCGCTGCAACAGATCACATCGAGAGCTCGGACCAGAGAGATTTTTGTTATATTACAGATAAGATTCTTATCTTTCTTGTTTAAAAAGTTCTTAAAGTTCTTAAAGTTCTTAATGTTAGTTTTTGATATAGTGCTAGTGTGTGTGTGTGTGTGTGTGTGTGTGTTATTCTAGTTAATCCTGTAATATTCTTATAGGTTCCCTTTTGTGGCCTACCTCCTTTTTACCACTTTATAGAGCAGTACTTGTGTGTGTGTATATATATATATATATGTATATGTATAAATATTTACTTAGTAGTTATTGGTTATTGTAGCTAGTGGTTTAAAATTTTTCCTAGTAGAGTGTCTTACTTCTACCGGTTATGTCAGAGAAAGCCAAATCCGGCTTTAAAAGATGTCAGTGTGGACAGAAAATGTCCATCACTGACCACCACGCTTCCTGTGTTTACTGTCTTGGCCCTCTCCACCTACAAGAGGATTGCTCTATATGCCATTCCTTTAGCGGGAGGGTCATGACAGATAGACTCAGGAAACTTATAGATAGGGGACTACTTAAGCCTGCCTTCCAGGAGGCTTTGGACAAATCGGACCAGGCTTCTAAGTCCTCGAAGGGGTCAAAGATGTCGGAGCCCATGTCATTGGCTCCAAGTTCATCTTCGAAGGTTCGTTCGCCGGTTCCACAGACTTCGGGGCCGAGCGTCGAACGTTTCTTTCACTGAGCCCCAGGTCTTGGAACCGGTGTCGGAGCTACCGCCACCGTCCATTCTTCGGTCGGTGCCATCTTCGGCCCCTTCGACCCGATCTTCCAGGCCATTATCAGATACAGATGTGGATCGTGTCGTGCAGAAACTCATGGAGAACACGGCCCTTTCCAAGTTGATTGCAGTTTCCTCCCAATTGGTGTCTAAACTAGAAGGCCTCCCTATATCTCCAACAGGTCCTCCTTCGAGACCCATCCAGTCTTCAGAGCCGGGAGAGGATGAGCCGATGATAGTGGAGCCCTCGGTGCATTGCACGATCGACACCATTGACTTCGACTCCTTCGGAACCTGTAGGTGAGTCGCGGAGCTGACGATCTCTCCTCAGTTTTGGGACCGAGAGTCGTACCGACCTTTCGGTGCCGACTCTCCCTCTCGGGGCCTCGGCGCAGATTGGCCCCGTGTCTGGGATGCTTCCATGTTCTTCGGAACCGGAGGAGTCCTATGCCTGGGGTTCAGGGGTTTTTGACCTTATGAGGAAGGTTTTGTCTGCACAGACAACCACTTCATCGGAGGCATCTTCTCCCTCCCCTAAGGGGCTGCTTTCTGTTTCTGCCCCCACAACCCATCCAAAGCGTAGAGCACCATTGCCTCAGCCACCCCCAGAGGGTGCCCCCTGTTCCTCTGAGGCCTCACCGGAAGCCCCCTCCGATGAGGTTCCGAGGAAAAGACTGTGCAAGAGGAGGCACTTAGATTCCCCGCAGGAATCTCTAACATCTGACACTGACTTGGATGAGGCAGAGGGGTCCCCAAAATCCCCCTCTGAGGATGTCTCATTTGCGGACATCTTGGAGATCTTAAAACAGAGGGGTGATTGGCAGTCCCTAGCCCCCACTGAGGACGAGTCGGTGCTGCTGAAGGCTTTTGGGGCTCAACCTTCTACCTCCTGGGTTACTCCGCCCTTCGATGAGTTAATGGATTTGATTGCTCGAAGGGCGTGGGAGACACCGGACACAGTGGAACCGGTCCCTTGAAAATGGAGCAAATTTATCGCCGCCCCCCAGGACAGGGAGTTCCGGTCGACGTTATGGTGGCGGCGGCAGCCACTAAAAAGGAGATGTCTGAGTCTTCCTCTTCTGTTCATCCTCCTAATAAGGATTCTAGGACTATGGACAGATATGGGAAGCGCGTTTTTAGTTCAGCGACTTTTTCCATGCGTTCGCTAAACTATTTGACACATTTTACATGTCTGCAGAGGGATCTCATCAAGGAGCTGGGAGATTCCCTCCAGGGTAACACAGATGCTGCTGTTTCAGATAAGGTAACAGCACAGCTTAACACCCTTACCTCCATAGTGAACTCATCCATGAGGCTCATCTCGTATGCGGCTGAAGGATCGAGTAGAGCTGCAGCTTCAGCGATTGCTCTACGAAGACAATCCTGGATGCGGCTGTGCTAATTTCCTTCAGGTCTTCCTTCGCCAACGCCCCCTTTGATGGTGCCACTCTCTTTGGGCCCAAAGTGAAGGAGACACTAACTCGGTGTGAGCAAGAAGGAAAGACTCTGCTGTCGGAGTCCGTTTTTCCGCTCCAACTAGACCGTACCCCAAAGGGCAACGAGGTGGAAAAATGTGGTTCCGTAAAACTCTGGGATCTTTCCAGACCACACAGAGTGATGCCCCCTCCAGAGGCAGGGGGGGGGTAGAAATGGAAGACGACACCCCAGTGGCAGAGGGGGTCCACAGAACCAAGGCGACAGGGATCCTGTCCCTGGTAAGCCTTTCCAGCACTCCTGAACGGAGGCCCGACTGTCCTGCTCTGGAGGCAGTCGGGGGTCGCTTGGCTTTATACCCACAGGCCTGGCTAACTCTTACCTCGGACTCTTGGATAAAAAGCATTGTAACCAGAGGATACAAAATCCCCTTCATATCAACTCCACCCCAACAAAGAAGGTTTCCAGATGTGCCACCCCATCTGCGAGGCACAGCAGCAATAGAAATTTCAAAGCTGCTCGAAAAAAGAGTCCTCCAACCAGTCCCGGCGGACCAAAAAGGATCCGGAACTTACTCAAGGTTCTTTTTAGTTCCAAAAAAGACAGGGGACTGGAGACCGATTTTGGATCTCAGCAATCTCAACACCTTCGTGAAGAAGGAAAAGTTCCGGATGGTCACGCTTCAATCGATCCTTCCATTTTTACAGAAGGACGACTGGATGTGCTCGATAGATCTCAAGGACGCGTACTACCACATCAAAATGGCCAGACTGTCCAGAGATCACCTGCACTTCCGGCTGGGAGCCAGTCACTTTCAATTTCGAGCCCTGCCCTTTGGGCTCACCTCAGCCCCCAGGGTATTCACCAAATGCATGGCAGTGGTAGCGTCTCACTTGAGACGTCTAGGATTCCGGGTGTTTCCCTATCTGGAGGACTAGCTCCTCACCGCCACCACCCAGTGTCGCCTCATACAAGCCAGAGACTACACAGTCAACCTTTGTTCCTACCCAGGGATTTCCATAAACTTCGAAAAATCTGCCTTACTGCCCTCACAGCATATTTCATTCATCAGAGCAGACCTAGATACACGTTTAACACTGGTAAAGCTTCCTCCAATAAGGGCTTTATCCCTCAAGGAACAGGTTCTTCTTCTACTGCAAAGCAGGAAAGCCCCGGCCAAACTAGTGTTGAAGGTTTTGGGACTCATGGCAGCGTCCCTGATTGCAGTTCCTATGGGGAGATTGCACATGAGGCTCCTCCAATGGCTGCTGTTCACGCAGTGGTCATTCCAGCAGTTACCCCTAGCGCACGAGATTCTGATAACAGATTCTTGCAAACGAGACTTCTCATGGTGGGTGTACAGTCAGGATCTCACTATGGGTCATCCATTTGTTCTACCCAATCCGACGGCCACGATAACCACGGACGCTTCTCTGATAGGGTGGGGGGGACTATTTCAGGGAAGAACAGTCCAAGGGGAATGGTCCAACATGGAGTACAACCTGCACATAAATGTTCTGGAAATGAGGGCGGTGTTCCTGGAGTTGCAACACTTTTAAACCCTCCTACCTCTAGGAACAGTAGCAGTTCAGACAGACAACATGTCTGTAGTCTGGTACATAAACAAACAGGGGGGAACCAGATCTTACCCATTATGCAGAGAGGCCATGAGAATTTGGCAATGGGCAGAGTCCACGGGTCGCTTTCTGATAGCAACGTACATCCCGGGGTCATCCAACGTCATTGCGGACAGGTTGAGCAGAGCCATCCTGTTACCTCACGAGTGGTCCCTCAATCCACAGGTGGCGGAAAGAATTTTCCGCAGATGGGGCCAGCCTTGCTGCGATCTATTTGCTTCCCCGATGAATACCAAATTGCAGAAGCTATTTTGCCCTTCTACCCCCTCCGGGGATGTCCCCAGGGACGCACTGATACACGATTGGCCCCCGGGTCTCCTATATGCATTTCCACCTACCCCCTTGATTCCCAAATTTCTTCAGAAAGCCAGGAACCTGGAAAGGACAATTATACTCATAGCCCCATTCTGGCCTCGACAGATATGGTTCCCCTTTCTTCGAGCCCATCAAACAGAGCAACCGTGGATCCTGGACCCAGTACCAGATCTACTGACCCATTCGTCGGGAGTTCCTCACCCGTCTCTTCTATCCCTCAAACTAGCAGCTTGGCTGCTCCACTTCCCTGCCTAGCCAGGTCTGATCTACTTTCTCCGGCAGTTCAATGCATTCTGGTTGCCTCTCATAAAGCTTCCACTACAAAACTCTACAGGAGTAAATGGAAACGCTTTGTATACTGGGCATCTAGCCAACACTTGGACCCCCTAGTAGCTCATTTACATAAAGTTCTAGAATTTCTATCTATCCTCTTTCACAAAGGAGCCTCTACTTCCACACTAAGAGTACAATTGGCGGCCATATCCAACTTCCATGTTGGTGAGGACGGTTCTCCCATTATGTCCCACAGGCTTTGTAAGGCTTTTATGAAAGGAACCTTCCATCTTCGACCGCCCGTCAGAGACCCTTTATTCCCATGGAATTTAAATTTATTATTGTCACAACTAATGTTGCCACCCTTTGAACCAGCCTCGTCTTGCCTCCTGAAGTTCTCGTCGTGGAAGGCACTTTTTCTCGTATCTGTTACTACAGCTCGAAGAGTATCAGAGCTGCAAGCACCATCAGTCAGACCGCCTTACTTAATTTTCCACCCAGATAGAGTCTCCTTGTGAACAAATCCGTCTTTCCTTCCTAAGGTATGTTCTGTCACGAATATTAACCAGTCCATAGAACTCCCTACTTTTTTCAAGAACCATACCAGCAAGTTGGAGTATATGCTGCACAAGTTGGATGCCCACAGACAAATAAGATTTTATTTGGATAGGACTAAAGATTACAGGAAAACAGATCAGCTTTTTGTCGCGTTTGCAGACAATAAAAAGGGCATGGCAGTTACAAAACGTACACTATCTAAATGGCTTACTGATTGTATAGCTTTTGTATATTCTAAGTCGAATCAGGCCTTGCCTGCCAAACCTAAGGGCCATTCTACCAGATCCGTTTCCACTTCTTTGGCTCATGCAGCTCGTCTGCCTTTGGACACGATTTGTGCAGCAGCCACGTGGTCTAAACCACATACTTTCATCGCTCATTATAGGGTTGACAAAGCCTCCAAAGACAGGACATCTTTTGGTTCCACTGTGCTTAGGAACATTCTTCCATGAGTCACTCGGGGTGACGGAGCTAGGGACGCTACCCGTGTGTAAGAACAAACGGCGAGATTGAACACTCTGACATAAAGAAGTTATGTTCTTGCCATAACGTTCCATGTGGAGTGTTCATCTCGCCTTTGTTCTTACATTCCCTCCCTTCCCTCCCTCATGTGTTTGGAAGAACGAGTAGGACTAGAGTCTGGTCGAAATGCCTTAACCCCTTCCAGGTATATTGTTTCTTGCCTCATGGGGTATATTTCACTACCCTTAGTTAATTTGTTAAGTGAGAGAGTGTCTCTGAGTTCTGTGGCAGTGTGTAGCCTTAGCACCTGAGGTTTTTGGTTGGTCTGGTTTACTCACAAACTAGATCTGAGTAATGGCAGGGAGGATTGTGGGATATAGCCTGGTCTCAAGCTTCTCCAAGATGCAAAGCTTTGCTATGCGGCCGACTCGGAGCCGAGGATCGGCTCCGAACCCGTGTGTAAGTAGTTAGGGCTCAGATTACAGCAAATTATTCCTAAGTGCTTCCCAACAAACTGGCTAATTTGTTTGCATAGTACTACATTGTGTTGCGGTGGATGTACAGCACGCTGTGAAATTGGTTATCTCTGGATATGGGACCCGTTTCCCGGGAGTCTACACCCCTCGCAGCCTGCTGCAGTTTACATGGTCTACAAAGTAATTCAGCCCTGTTCTTTCGTTTCTTGGATGGTTCTGCCCTTTGCCTTCATAAATGCATTCTCTTGCTCTTCAAATTTTCACGTGTTATCCGCATTGCACACTGTACTAGCTCAGTTGAATACTTTTGTTTCGGGGGGATCCTCATTTTTGGTTCTCTGCAGTCTAGTTTACAGAAGATGAAATGGCATAGTTGTGCCACTTATCTCACCCATATCCACTTCAGCAGAAGACCGTTATAACCAGAGCCACTGTAAGATTGTACATGTAATTTTTTTTTGCAGTTTCCACAGTTTACATATTTTGACATTTTTGCCTGAATATGCTGAAAGTCAAGTGACTGTAACACAGGAAAACAGTTAATGTTGCATGATATGGCAAGGGAAGTCAGGGTAAGTTGTTTGTGACCTGTTCTGATTCTGGTTTCTTCATATAGGCTGTGTGAGCTTTATCACATGATTCATCCATTTAAAACAGGCAGGCAGAGAACTTTCTTAGGACAATGAGGTGTGAGAACTTTCTTAGGACAATGCGGTGTGAGAAGTGATGAACATGTCCCTAATTCACATAGATGAGGGAGCAAGTAGTCCCCCCCCCCCCCATGTATGTCTGAGTTTCCCCTGCTATTAATGGTTTGTCAAATGCTAATTTAACAGCAAAACAAGCAAAGAGGGCCCAAAGAATTAACTGTGTGGTGTGAAATAAATCCAAGATAAACAATAAAGAAGCGCACCCACAGAAACACGACCGGGTAAAACCACCACCATGTAAAAAATGAACTTATTTAATAGTAAAACTGATGAGCGCTTTCTCTATATAAAATAGCTTGACATACAACATCCACATTTAAATAGAATTATATCACTGCCTGTTAATCATAAGAATCACATATTTAAACAGACACTTGATTTCTATGAAGTATGAAACAAAAAACACTTTTAAAAAATATATAAAAAAATCATATAGGTTTACAGAAATTACTTTTTCCTCAGACCCCTAGATTTTAAAACTGTGTGTAAAGGGATATATATGTTCATTTAATCCGTGGCCCTTATGAGACTGTAGTGAGATTATCCATCTAATCTCCCTTAGCTCAGTCTCATTTTCTACATCCCCCATTCTAATGTCAATCTCCACCAAATCTATAGCTATAAAAACGTGTGGTTAGCTCCTAATGTATTAACATGCTTTGCTAGGGTATTAACTACATTCCCCTTATACAATAAAGGTGGTCTCGGATTCTTTCTTTGAACTTGCGGTTTGTTTGACCAACATAAAATGAAGAGCATACCTCAAGTGAGGTACACCACATTGATGGTACTGCAGTCAGCTAAAGCAGAGAAATGAAACTCCTGCCCCAAATCAGGATGAAAAAAAATGTTCCTTCAATACTAAGAAAATCACAAAAATTACATTTTCTGCATCTAAGGTGACCTAAATCAAGATGCCTGTTTTGGTGTCTTTTGGGGTAACAAAGTAGCCTTTTCAGGTTCTTCTTATTCTTGTAATAAAAAACATATTTACTTCTCATATATAGAGGGGGTCCGTAAGTAAAATATACCAATTTTTAGAAATGATGTTCCTAAGTGCATTTGTATCACTACTGAAAGAGCGGTGAACTCTCACTGTACTGCCAACCATAGTAGTTCTAACATAATCTTTTATTGGTGTAGCAAAGAAAGGCTTAGGCCTATCATTCCTTAGCATAATGGCTTCCTTGATACCCTTCTCTTTTTTTCTTCAGTTTTGTACCCCCCTCTTCCTGGAATCATTGCGTAGGACACACATATACTGTTCCCTACAAGTTTCATCAACGTGGAGTCATGATGCCCTCATGGCTTGCCCCTTAACATTTCAAAATATATGTAAGGGGTGCATACTAATCTGATGTACATAAGCAGAATGATAACATTCCTTTCTAAACAGACTAGTTGAAGCTTATTGCCTGAGACTTAAAACACCTTTACATCAAGGAAGTCAGTCTCGCACAGGGATGACTTCATAGTAAACTCCATAAATGAGGTTGTATTATGTAAATATTCCAGGAAATCATGCAAGTCTTGCTCAGTACCACACCATATCAAAAAGAGGTCATCCACAAACCTTCTAATGAAGGGAATATGCATGCTCCGCCATTCTGATTTCGTAACAAATTGAGTCTCCCACCATGCTAGAACTGCGTTGGCATAGCTATTGGCACAGAGTGCCCATTGCTAAGCTAGAACACTAATGAAACAATTGTTTGTCAAAAAGGAAAACCTGTTCCAAAATCATCTCAAGTAAATAACTAATCAAACTCAAGTGTGATAGAAAGATTTTTACCATTATAATTTCTTGTTCATTTGGAATTACTGTGAAAAGTGCTCTCACATCTAAGTTTGCTAGCATACATCCCTCAGCATATAGACCACTCTTGCTAAACATATATAGATCATTAAAAAAAAATGCTGTGCCCCTCAGTACATAGTCCTATCCATCCAGTATGGCGGGAAGTAGCAACTTTTCAACATAAATAGAGTGTGGCTATGTTGAGTGATGCTTGTACATATATTAAAATTTCTCAAACTAATGTTGAAAGTATGATATCAAGTTTTAGGACTTTATTGTACAATACCTTGGATTGAGGGAACAATAACTGAAGAGTATTTTGTCATAGAAACACCATTGGTTCCATGTTTCCAAGGATTACGTATGATTCATAAGAATCCGTTGCTTCCCCCTTTTAAGCCCATTGTTGCGGGAGCAGGGTGGCTCACTGAGCCACTCATTTATTTATGTTGAGGGACACAGAGCATTTTTTTGAATGACCTATATATGTTTAGCAAGCATGGTCTGTATGTTGACAGATGTATGTTAGTAACCTTAGATGTGCGATCACTTTTCACAGTAATTCCAAATGAACAAGGAATTATGATGGTAAAAAAACTTTCTATCACATTATAGTAGCTAAGACCATGCTCAGATTGAGCTGACTAGTTATTTACTTGAGATGATTTTGGAACATAATGATGTTCATCATGTTTCACTGTTGCAGTCATTACTCTTGGGTTATCCTGCTGGCAGGCCACCCTCAGTCGGCCTGAATTCCAAAGTCTTGGTCCGGCGTCTGTTACTGTCACCTCTTCCCAGACGTCAGTGTGCCAGGGGTATAAAAGATGCAGCCGATGCCATTTTCTTTAAGTCTTTCTTGCCGCATGGTGCCCGAAGCAGAAGCAGTTCGCAAGTGCTGGTCGGCCGACTCCTGAGATTTTACTGTTCGAATTTCAGATCCAAAGTCTTCATTTAAAGCTAAGTACCCTGTTGGGGAAACTTTTTTTCTTGCTCCAGACCGATGTCAGAAAAAGTTAATTATATTTCTTGTGGGAAGCAAATACCTCATAAGGACTTCCATTCTTATTGTATTTCTTGCCTAGGCCCTGATCACGACGTTTCTAATTGCAGGTTTTGTGCTAGATTTAACCAACGCACTATTAAGCGTTGGTACGATTTTGCATTTCATTACTTTGGCCGAAGATTTAATTGTACAGTGTCGTCTGATAGCCATCCGACTACCGCAATTCACAAGAAACGCAAGGAAAAAGGACAGGCATCCGAGGTCCAAAACTGACGAGGCTTCTTCTAGGCCAGTCACTGGTTTGCCGGTTCTCATTGAGGCGCTTTCGCAGCCCCTGACGCCCGCTACCTCAGAGCCGCAGGTCGCTTCCGACTTCCACTTGGAGCAGACTAGGCCTGTGGAAACTCAAGGTATTGGACACTTGGAAAATATTCCCTCAGATGGGTCCAGAGCCACTGAGCAGACATCGGCTTTTGAGGGTGTTTTCAGGCCTACACAGTTATATATAAAACTGACTACAGCTTCAAAGACTAAAGCACCACTAAAGACAAAGAAACAAGTGCAACAAGCCCATGGACAGGCCTCCATGCCTAAAAAGCAGATGCTCAAAATGGCCAAAGACCTAATTACTTTGATCAGGGCCCCCCCCCCCCCCGAGAAGAGGCCTAGGCAAGAGATGGAATATGAATCTTCAGATCAGGTTTCCATTTCCTCTGACTCCTCTTCTGACCAAGAATACTCTCTCCCTCCCTATGAGGATTCCGATGCTGAAGAATATATCCCTTCAGTCTCCCCTCCTGAGGATTATTGTTTTGGTGGAAACCCTGCATACCATGAAGGAGCACTTCCACTGGGAGAGTCAAGACTACTCAGAATCTAAGAAAAGGCTCAGAGATTTTTTTACTACCTCAGCACAGGCCTCTTGCTATCCCTCCTGTTTTAGACATTGTCGATGTATTTTCAGAGTCCGGCCTGTCTCCTGACTCTCTACCCCCTGCACCTGTTAAGCCAGACAGATACTACAAGGTTCCAGATTCACATAAATTTCTTTATAAAAACCCTGCTGCTGACCCAGAAACTATTTCTCAGGGTCCCAAAGGGGTCAAGGCTTCCACTGCAAAAAACCCTATCCCCTCTGATAGGGATTCAAGGGCACTGGACAGATGGGGGAAAAAGGTTTACACTTCTGCTACCTTGACTGTGAGTGCCTTAAATTGTCAATTTTATATGCTTAAATATCAGCAATATTTAATGTCACTGCTTAAACAAAAAATGTTAAATTCTGAATGCGCAGAAAACAGGGAAATGCAGGATTTATTGCATGCAACTGAACAAGTTGGAAAGCATACTTTGCAATGTGGTTTTGATTCTCTGGAGGACTCTTGCAGGGACGCTGTTACAGGTTCTGTCATTAGGCGGCATGCTTGGTTAAAGGAACAGAATCTGCCTGATCATGTGAAAGCAAAACTATTAGATGCTCCATTACAGCATGATACTTTGTTTGGTGTTAAAGCAGAAGAAGTGTTGAAGAAAATGGAGGACAAAGCGAAATCTATGCAGACAGTTAAGGATTTCTTACATGTGCAGCCACCCAGATTTAGCAGGAACTGGCCTACAAAGAATTGGTCCTTTCCACTGTCAGGCCACAAATAGGCAGATACAGATGCCCCAGAGGCAGATCCCAGCCCCAAGGCTCATACAGGCCTAAACAATGGGGTGCTTCTACCTCCAAAAGCGGAGAAGACAAATCACAGCCATACAGGAAACAGTTCCAATGACTTTCCTCTGCCAGAACCAAGTACTTTACTTTTGGCAGCCCCCCTAGGGGGAAAACTAGCACTTTTTTTACAAAATTGGCACATGATCACCCAGGACAAATGCGTCTTGAACATAGTGTCTCAGGGCTACAGGTTCCACTTTCACACCTTGCCAAGGGCAAAAGGTATGCCAGACCTGCCACACAATCAATGGGCAGAGGCACAAAAGCAAGTTTCATCCCTCATGGACATGAGGGCCATTCAGCAAGTACCACAGCAAGAGCAGGGACAAGGATTTTACTAGAGACTTTTCTTGGTACCCAGAAACGACAAAGCCTGGAGACCAGTACTGGACCTGTCTAATTCTAAACACATTTCTGGACATTCCAAAATTCAAAATGTTGACTCTGCAGCAGCTTCTGTCCATGCTGGGAAAGAAGGCTTGGCTTGTAACTTTGGACCTAAAAGAGGCATACCTACATGTCCCAATCAGACAATCTTGCAGAAGATACTTCAGATTCATAGCTGGCTCAGTGCACTACCAATTCTCTGCACTGCCCTTTGGCTTATCTACTGCACCCAGGGTCTTCACAAAATGCCTGACACCAGTAATTGCATTTTGCAGACAAAGAGGAATTCAAATATATCCTTACTTGGATGACTGCCTTATTCAAGCAGAGAACAAGGACATTCTACTAAAGCATTTGGCGTTTGTAAAAAGATTACTAATCTGCCTAGTGTACACAGTAAACGAAAAGAAATCAAAACTAGTGCCCTCTCAAGAAATAATATTCCTGGGTGCAAGTTTAAATACAACTGCCCAGATGGCTTATCTCACGCCAGACAAACAAAGGCAACTGACTTCATACTTCAAAATGTTGGCAGCGAAGACCCAGTTATCAGCAAGAAAATTTCTGCAGGCTTTGGGCTTCATGGCATCCTGCATTCTGCTAATTCTATATGCCAGAGTGCATATGAGGAAACTACAATGGTATCTAAAAAGTGGTTTGGACTCAACACTGCCACAGCCTAGAAACATTAATTACCCTCATTCTCTGCCTGCAACAGGAGTTTCGATGGTGGGCACAGGCCTGTCACCACAACAGGGGACAACCATTCACTTTACCCACAGCCAGGCAGACACTAACAACGGATGCATCAGATTATGTCTGGGCGGCCCACATGGCAGGAAAATGTATTCAGGGCACATGGACCGCAAGCCAGATGCATCTTCATATCAGTCAAAAAAAGATGCTAGCGGTTCAGAACGCCCTGACAACTTTCAAGGATCTACTTCATCCAGGACAACTACTGATAAAGACTGACAATACTACAGTCCTGTGGTACATAAGCAGGGAGGCACACATTCCTACCCCCTCTGCAGACAAGCCATGACTTTGTGGGACACAGCATTGACTTATCAAGTTCACCTGCAAACACAATTCCTGCCAGGAAAAATAAATACTCTGGCAGAAGAACTAAGCAGAAACCTCATGGATACCCATGAGTGGAAACTGGATCCGCAAGTCTTCAGCATGATAACAAGGAAATGGGGATGCCCAGACATAGATCTATTTGCCTCCCCTCACAACTGCCAACTACAAAGCTTCTGCACAAGGACGTATCACAAACAAGCATGGAAAGTACTTTGCTGTGATTAAACGTTTGCTGTGTGTTATCTTGGTGCATTTTTTACTTTTTACCAAGCATGGAAAGGGGATGCCTTATCCTTCAGCTGGAAAAACCTAACAGTATATGCCTTTCCTCCACTGCCTCTCCTCCCCAAGGTACTCCTAAAGGTCAGACAATAGAAGCCAAAAATGATACTGATTGGCCCAGGCTGGCCACGCCAACACTGGTACCCAGTCCTAAAGAACTTGTGTCAAGGTCCAGCCTGGACATTGCCTCAAATTTCTCACTTACTGACCCAACAAAACAATCGGATCCTGCATAGCCAACTCGGGACCTTTAAATCTGGCAGCATGGTGGATAATGTAGCCATTCAGAACACTCCTCTCTCCAAAGCTATGATGAATGTTATTTTGGAGGCCAGGAGGCCCAGTACCAGAAAATCTTATGCAGCAAAATGGAAGAGATTCTGTGCTTGGAACCAGGCACAAGGAATTGACAAGTTTGTACCAAATATTCCTCAGATTTTACAATTTTACAATACTTAACTGAGATGCTGGAAAAGGCCTATCCTTTTCATCAATTAAGATCCATGCCTCTGCCATTTCAGCCCATTACAATACGGAACCACCTATTTTTTCTCATCCTTTAATAAGGCAGTACCTCAGAGGGGCCAAAAACATAAGACCTCCAAGGAGAGCACCAATACCTGCATGGGACCTTAATTATGTCTTGGAAAAAACTCACATTGCCTCCTTTTGAGCCAGCCTCAACAGCTGATATAACATTCTTATCCTGGAAAACAGATCTGCTCCTAGCAATAACCTCTGCAAGATGAGTTTCAGAGTTACAGGCACTCATGGCTGTGGAACCTTTTATCATTTTCCATCCAGACAGGGTTTCTCTGTGGACGAACCCGACATTTATGCCGAAGGTGGTGTCCAGTGTGGCCCTTAACCAAACCATTCACTTGCCTACCTTTTATCTAAACCCACAGTACAAGGATGACAGACTTCTGCATTCTTTGGACATAAACAGACAGCTACGCTTCTACATGGACAGAACTAAAGCTTTTAGAAAGACTGAGCAACTTTTAGTGGCATGTTGCAGGATCACAAGGAAAGGCTATCTCAAAACAGACTATTTCAGAATTGATAGGCCATTGCATTCGTTTCTGCTACTCACAGCATGACAAATCAGTGCCTAAGGGCATTAAGCCACATTCAACCAGAGCAGCAGCCACTTCAGCAGACTTCCTCAGAAGAGTACTAACCAAAGACATTTTAGAGGCTGCAACTTGGAGTTCAGTGCACACTTCTACAAAGCACTACCACTTACCTCTCTACTCTACATCTAGAGCAGGCTTTGCCACTGCAGTTCTGCAGGGCCTCATAGCCTCTCCTAATCCTATTTAGCCCAGCCACCCTCCCTCAGCTTTGGGATTCAACCCAAGAGTAATGACTGCAACAGTGAAACACGAACATAGTACAGTTGTGTACTTACCATAAATGTAGATGTTCAAGTGTATTCACTGTTGCAGTCCAGGTTACCCTCCCACCATCCCCCTTTATTTTGCTTGGTCTTATCTGTACTTCTCTATTCCATACTACCTATGAGGTGTATTTGCTTGTAGATGAAGGCAATGTTTACTTTAGTGCATGCATGTTTATTGGCATAATTTTTTTAGCCTACCTTTTTGGGGGCACCTGATATCTGGGGCAAGAAAAACTGAAGAAAATGACGTTGGCTGCATCTTTTATACCCTTGGCACACTGACGTCAGGGAAGAGGCGACAGCAACCAACGCTGGATCAAGACTTTGGAATTCAGGCCGACTACGGGTAGCCTGCCAGCAGGATAACCCAATAGTAATGACTGCAACAGTGAATACACTCTAACATCTACATTTATGGTAGGTACACAACTGTACTTTTTTGTTTTTGACGAACAATTGTTTCATCAATGTTCTGGCGTAGCTATGGGCACTCCGTGTTCCAATAGCTATGTCAACACAGTTCTAGCATGGTGGGAGATGCAATTTGTTATGAAATCAAAATGGTGGGGGCATATATATTTCCTTCTTTAGAAGGTTTGTGGATGACCTCTCTTTGATATGGTGTGGTACTGAGCAAGACTTGCATGATTCCCTGGAATATTTACATAGCACAACCTCATTTTGGAGTTTACGAAGTCATCCCTGAGTGAGATTGGCTTCCTTGATGTAAAGGTGTTAAGACTCTGGACAATAAGCTTTCAACTATCTGTTTAGAAAGGAATGTTATTGTTCTGTTTATGTACATTGGAATAGTATGCACCCCTGACATATATTTCGAAATGTTAAGGGGCAAGCCATGAGGGAATTGTGAAGATATGCGAAGGCTGCCAGCCTAGCTAGATAGAATTTTGTATATAATTCTATTTCATTTGTAAATATTCATCTAAGTCACAGGCTTGTTCTCTTAAATGTAAGAAAATTGTGTTAAATGTTGAACGTCAAAAATGTAAAAACAGTGCATTCTGCTGGAAGATAGCTGATAAGTCAAGCATTGTATGACTGATTTCAAACTCAGAGCCGTGATGTCTGGACCAGCAGATTCTTTCAATTGTTTTGAGACCAGATTTTACGTATATAATTTCTTTAATTGCTGTGGTTTCCTGACCAGGTGGAAGATCAAAGGTATGTTAAACTCTGAGTTTCTGATAGCCTGCGAACCAGAGAAGAATGATCTAATCTAAAACGAGTCAGTAGTGATGTATTATCAATGTCTCTCCGAGAGACCAAGCATTTTGGATTTTGTCTAAAGCTGACAACTCACCAGTACTTTGCTTTTGCGCTCTATGTAAGTTTATTTCAAACTGTGATTGCTCTTAGAAAAAGAAAATAGTAAGTTTAGTCTAGCTGTTTTAAGCATTTTCCTGTGATGTCTGAATTCTTGACTAGCACTGTGTAGTAAGAAGTATTGTCTTGTATTTTTATTCTTTATTATTAAATATTTTTAAACCTTTCAACTGTGGCTGTTTTGTGTAGAGATAATTTAGGCTCTAGAGTACATTGCATGTATATAGTGATACTGTACAAAGCCACTCCAGTAGTCTCGGTGCTCAGTCACACTTACTATTTGGATATCAGTAATATTACACAATGAAATTGGTCACCCTTTGGGAAAGGTCTTAGAGTAGTACGGGTACTGGTGACAGTGATTTACTACCTTATAGCCTGGACAGAAGGGGCACAATTAGTGAACCTGTGCCAGCCTTCCCCAGGAGTGTCTGTGTGGTTGTATATAAATCATTATCCCAAAGTGTGTGTGTCAGCTACTTGGGCAGGGACGCAAAGCACTGGTTGGACAGAGAGAGCGCTAGGAGGACTTGGCTTGGGACCCTGGCTAAGGACCCCACTCTATAGCTGTACCAGTGGGGAGTCTTATTGGGGATCTGGAGAGGAAAGGGAGAAACCAGCACCAGACTGACTGTGATCTCTGTGTGCTCTTAAGGGAAATTGTACTTTACTGTGTGTGTATTTGTTATCCTTCCCAATGTGGATGCCCCTCACTGGTGTTAATGGTGAGGATTGAGGCTCCTTGATTACTGGGCCAGTGCATGGGTGTCGCATATTAATTGGCTGGTAGTGGTGGGATATCTACACCACATATTAATTGGTTGGCAATTGTCTTGTAGTGGTGTGGATAGTGAATTCCTGTAGCTTGTGTACAGTGATCACTGAAGGTGTTTTTGTACTCTAAATCAGTTACACAGTGAATATTCAGAGTTCAGATCACAATTGTTTTATTTTGTTAGCTTAGTCAGGGAGAGCAGGCAGGCATGTCAGCAGAGTATGGCAAGCTGACAAGGAGACAGTTGGCTGAGATCTGCCAGGCTAAGGGACTGGTGCATGGAAACCTGACTAAGGCAGACATGACTGCAGCTTTAGTCACAGCTGCGTCAGAAAACAGCACTCAGGAGGGTGGTCAAACTAGCCATGGAGATGTACAACACTCAGAATGGACAGCGCAACCTTATTGCAGAGGACTTAAAAATCCATCTGGAGCTCAAGAGACTTGAGTTGGAGGCCAGGCATTTGGAAACAGAAGCAGCAGAGAGACTGAGAGGTCTGTAGGCTGAGGAGAACGAGAAACTGCTACACTAGAAAAGCTGAGGAGAAGGAGAGGCAGAAGCAGCATGAAAAGGAGATGCTGACTCTTCGCCAGAGTCATGGAGGTAAAGGGGAGGGGACTAACCGGATCCCAGAAGCACAAAAGGTGAGTAAATTTCTTCAGCAATTTATAGAGGGGGATAATTTTGATAGTTTCATTAATATGTTTGAGAGGGTATGTAAACAGTATGATGTTGACCAAAGGCTCTGGGTATGGTTCCTGACCCCCTTACTCCATGGTAAAGCTGTAACTATTTCTCCAAAATGTCTGACCATGATTTCTAAAATTATACTGCTGTTAAGAATTCTGTTAGAATTTAAGCTAACATCTGAAGCTTTATAGGAAAAAGTTTCATGAGCATAGACGCAAGGCAGATGAAAGTGTGTGTGAATGTGTTGCTGAACTGAGCACTTATTTTCATAGGTGCTTGAGTGGATGTCAGATCACCACTTTTGAAGGGCTGGCAGACCTTTTGGTGAGGGAACAAGCCCTTAGCACTTTTCCCTAAGGACATGAGACTCTGGTTAGCTGATAGACATTGTGCTACTTCAGATGAGTTGGGGAAGATGGGAGACCTGTACCTAGCAAGCAGGGCATCCCTGCACAGGAAATGGACCCCAGGTACTGCTCATGGGCCCAGACTGCCCCAACAATTTGCCAGTAGTAGGGGAAGCCACTAGTCCCAGGTATATGTCCAGGACCTAGAGTTAAATGTTTTGAAAGCAGCCAGTGGGGCCATGTGGCATGCAGATGTCCATGGTGGCAAGGTGGGGAACAGAAGGTGAGGGAGCCAGTAAGTGGGAAAGACAAAATCCCAATAGTAGGTTGTCTTGAGACAGCAGGGGTACCAAACTACATCCTGCAGATGTTCTGATAGGGAAGTATTTTGATGAGGCAGTACCATGTGTTAATGCAGTTACACTCAGTCAAGCTAGGAGACAAGCTTGTCAGTCTGGTAGCCTGAGGGAGACCCAGACAGACTGCATACTTGCAGCTAGGACTGTTGAGGTGGTTACTTTATGGAGGGAGCTAGTCTGTAGCAGTAACACTGAAGGTGAGCCACAGCTGCTTTTGGGTGCTTCTGTTCCCTTGGACAGAGTGACTGCAAAGCTAGAGGTGAGTAGTAGTACCAGACTGACAGTGAGGCACTGCTGTCAGAGGATGCCAGACTTCTTGTGGAAGGGGAGCTGGGAAGGGTTGCAAAGAGAAAGCTGAGACAGGCTCAGCTCTCAGACCCTACATTGCAAGGCCTGAGGTAGGTAGCTAGTGAGGCACCTGATTCTCAAGGGAAGGGGGAATCTGTATACTGGGACAAAGGGTTACTGTATAGAGGGTGGACCCCTGACAGAGGGCTAGAAGGTGAGAGGATACAGCAGTTGGTAGTGCCTAGAGCCCACCATCTGGCACTCCTAGCCATAGCCCATGATATTCCCTTTGCAGGTCATATGGGCATAAACGTACAAAGATGTGTATTATGCAGAACTTCTGTTGGCCTGGAATTTCCAGAGATGAAACCGGGTACTGCAGGACCTGTGAGCAGTACCAAAAGGTAGACAAGGCAGGAGACAAAGTGACAGCTCCATTGATGCCTTTGCCTGTGATTGAGGAGCCATTTTAGAAGATAGCTGTGGATATTGTGGGAACTCTTGAGTACTCAAAGTTCCACAGGGAAAAGTATATCCTAGTGATAGTAGATTATGCTACAAGATACACTGAGGCAGTGGCTTTGTCCTCCATTGAGGAAGAAAAGGTGGGAAATGCTTTGTTAGAGATTTTTAGCAGGGTAGATTTCCCAAAAGAAATACTGACTGACAGAGGTGCCAATTTCATGTCAGACCTGCTGGCTTGTCTGTGGTAGTACTGTGGGGTAAAGCACCTGAAGACCACCCCTACCATCCCCAAACTAATGGTCTTGTTGAGACATTAAACTCTACAATCTAGTCCATGCTATGGTCATTTGCAGACCAGATTAAGAGGGAGTGGGACAAATATTTGCCCCATCTATTTGCTTAGAGAGAGGTTCCCCAGGAATCCATGGGTTTTTCACCCTTTGAGTTGTATGAGCATAGGGTGAGGGGACCTCTAGATTTAATTCGTGATGAGTGGGAGCATGAGTGGAACTCTCACAAGGAGTCTGTTGTTGCATGTGTCCTAAACCTGAGGACAAGGCTCAGGGAACTCATGGGCTTAGCTCAGGAGAACCTGGCAGAAGCCCAACAACGGAAAATGGTATGGTATGACAGGAATGCTCGAGCTAGAGAGTATGCTGTAGGGTAGCAGGTAATGGTTCTCATTTCTGTCAGACAGAACAAGCTGCAAGCAGCTTGGGAGAGGACCCTACATAGTGGTAAGAAAGGTAAGTGATAACTACATGGTGGAACTGCTAGGCAGGAGCACAAATTGTACCATGTTAACATGATGAAACCTTACCATGATAGGGAGGCCCTTGTACTGAGTGTTTGCAGTGGATTGCAGTATGAGTTTGAGGGAGATCTGGTGACAGATCTCCTCAGTGAGGCTGTGACTGACACCTCAGTGGAAGGGGTAGCGATGTCCCAGCAGCTATCTCCTACCCAGGTTTGAGAAATCCGAGCAGTGTAACAGGTGTTTGGGGACGTGTTCACTGGGAAACCAGGGTGTATCCACCTGGTGCACCACCAGGTGGATACAGGACTCCAAAGGCCTATTAGGCAGGCCCCTTATAGGGTGCTTGAGAGAGTCAGACTGACTGTGAGGGAAGTGATGCAGGAGATGTTGGAACTAGGGGTGATTCAAGAGTACAACAGTTCCTGGGCCTCCCCAGTGGTGCTGGTGCCAAAGAAGGATGGCAGCACCAGGTTCTGTGCGGACTACAGGAAATTAAGTAGTTACACATAGTCAGATACTTACCCCATGCCTAGGACAGATGAGGCCGTAGAGCAGCTGGGTGGGGCTAAGTATCTTACCACCACTGATCATACTAAGGGTTACTGGCAGGTGCCTTTGACTCCCAGTGCTATGGAGAGGTCAGCCTTTGTGACTCATTTTGGCTTGTATGAGTTCACAAAGATGCCCTTTGGGATGAAGAATACCCCAACAACTTTTCAGAGGCTGGTAGATCATATCCTAGCAGGTGCAGGAGGGTTTGCCCTTGCTTACCTAGCTGATATTGCCATCTGCAGCCATTCCTGGCAAGAGCACCTTCAACATGTCAGGGAGGTGCTGGGCAGACTACAGAGGGCATGGTTGACTGTTAAGCCCAGCAAATGTCAGGTGGGTATGGCAGAAGTCTGCTACCTGGGACATAGTGGGAAGTGGTAGGATCAGGCCAGAACCCGCCAAAGTGGAAGCCATTCAGGCATGGGCTGCACCTGTTACCAAAAAGCAGGTGTGGGCATTCTTAGGCAGGGTACTGCAGGAAGTTAGTCTCCAGTTAAAGTACCATAGCTGCTCCCCTCATAAACCTGACAAGGAAAAACAGGCCAGATAAGGTAGTGTAGACCCCAGCATGTGAGCAGGCATTCCAGAAGCTTAAAGAAGCTTTGGTAGGACCCCCTGTGTTAGCCAGTCCAGATTACAGCAGGTACATGCTTTGAACCATTGCATGGGGGCTGTACTTAGCCAGATTTCTTCAGAGGGAGAAGAGCACCCAGTGGTTTATCTCAGTCATATGCTTCAACCCAGGGGGGAATGCTATGCAGCTGTAGAAAAGGAATGTCTAGCCATAGTGTGGGCACTGCAGAAACTTATCTGTATGGAAGAAAATTCACTGTAGTTGCAGATCACAATCCATTAACATGGTTACACTGAGCCAGTCAGCAAAATGCAAAGTTGCCAAGATGGAGCCTGGGGTCGCAAGCATATGATATGTCAGTGCAGCACCACAGTGGGATTAGCAATGCAAATGCAGATGGGCTCTCAAGATAGGGAATAATGGGGTAAGGTATACTCAGACAGACCTAACCCTCTCAATGTTTCTCAAGGGTCATTTGAAAAACTAGCTTGAGTTCTCCGGGGGGGGGTATGTGAAGGCTGCCGGCCTAGATAATCTTATGTCATTTGTAAATTTTAATGTAAGCCACAGGCTTGTTCTCTTAAGTGTAAGAAAATGTGTGTTAAATGTTGAATGTCAAATATGTATCAACAGTGCACTCTGCTGAAAGAAAGCTGATAAGTCAAGCATTGTATGACTGTATGATCTCAAACTCAAGAGCCGTGATGTCTGGACCAGCAGATTCTTTCCATTGATTTGAGACCAGAGTTAAGTGCTAGATTTTACACATATAATGTCTCTAATTGCTGTGGTTTCCTGACCAGGTGCATGATCAAAGATATGTTAAACTCTGAGTTTCTTTTAGCCTGGGAACCAGAAAAGAATGACATAATCTAAAATGAGTCAGCAGTGATGTATCATCAGTTTAAGACCGTCTTAGAGAGAGAACATTTTGTTTAAAGCTGACAACTCACCAGTACTCTGCTTTTGTTCTATATGCAAGTCTGTTTGGAACTGTGATTACTGTTAGGAAAAGATAGAAAAGAATAAGTTTAGTCTAGCTACTATTCTGCAGTATTTAATTTAAACATTTTCCTGTGATGTCTGAACTCCTGACTAGCACTGTGTAGTAAGAAGTATTGTCTTGTGTTTTTGTTAATTATTTTTAAACGTTTCAACAGTGGCTGTTTTGTGTAGAGATAATTTAAGCTCTAGAGTGCATTGCATGTATACAGTGATACTGTACAAAGCCACTCCAATAGTCTTGCTGCTCAGTCACACTATTTGGATATCCGTAATATTACACAATGAAATTGGTCACCCTTTGGGAAGGGCCTCAGAGTAGCTGATAAGTAAGGGTCCTGGTGGCAGTGATTACTACCTTACAGCCTGGACAGAAGGGGCACAGCTAGTGAACCTGTGCCAGCAGTATTCCTGCCTAATGTGGACACACCTCTCTGGTGTTAGTGGTGAGGATTGAGGCTCCTTGATTACTGGGCCAGTGCTCAGGCATCACCGGCATCACGGCTCCACATTGATGAAACTGATTTTGAGAATAGTACGTGTGTCCTACGCAATGATTTCACAAAGGGGGGACTACAAAATTGAAGAAGTAGAGAAGAGTATCAAGAAAGCCAGTATGCTAAGGAGTGATAGGGCTAAGCCTTTCTTTTCTACACCAGTAAAAGATAATGTTAGAACTACTAAAGTTAGCAGTACAGTGAGAGTTCCCCTCTCTTTCAGTAGTGGTACAAATGCATTTGGGAAAATAATTTCTAAAAATTGGCATATTTTACTTACAGACCCCTCCATATCAGAGATAGTTAGGAGGTGCCCTACTTTTTTTTACAAGAATAAGAAGAACCTGAAAAGGCTGTTACCCCCCCCCCCCCCTGAAAGAGACAAAAGCCAGGCATCTTGATTTCTCTACCCATAGATGCGGAAAATGTACTTTGTGATTTTCTTGGCATTGATGGAATATCTTTTCATCGTGATACGGGGCGGGAGATGTTCTTCGTGTTTCACTGTTGCAGTCGGCCTGATTTAATAAAGTCTTGGGTCCTGCATCTGTGGCTGTCCCTTCTTCCATGACGTCAGATCATGAAGGGTATAAAACGTGCAGCTGATGCCATTGCATCAGTCTTTCTTGCCTTGCGGTGCCCGAAGCAGTCTGCAAGTGCCGGTCGTCCAACTCCTGAAATTTTCGTTTTCGAGTTTCAGAACCGAAGTCTTCAACTTTTTCTTGCTCCTTACCGATGTCATTAAAAGTTAATAATTGCATTACTTGTGGAAAGCAAATGCCTCATAAAGATTTTCATTCGTACTGTATTCCTTGTCTAGGCCCTGACCACGACGTACCTTGCTATCGGTTTTGTGCTTTATTTAATCAGCGCACTATCCGTCTATATATTTTCATCTCTAAATATTTCGGTTCCCGGTTTAATTATCCAGAAATGTCATCGGTTAGCCATTCGACTACCGGGATTCCGAAAAAAAGCAAAGAAGATAAGAGACATGCCGCCGAAGTCCAAAACTGCTGACGACGCTTCTAAGCCAGTCGCCACTTCGCCGGTACTCAGTGAGGTGCTTTCGCAGCCCCTGAAACCTGCTACTTCTGATTCGCATGCCTCTACTGAGACCCATTTGGAGTCCTATATGCCGCAAGATGCTTCAACTATGGAACCCGTGGATGTTTCTACCTTGGATGGGTCCGGAGCCAATGTGCAGGCACAGGCTTCTGATGGTGTATTCAGGCCTACGGACTTGCATATTAAACTGATGCCTCCTTCTTTACTTAGGCCTAAATCTCGATCCATGCCTAAAAAAAACAATGCCCAGGCCACATGCTTAGGCCTCTATGCCTAAAAAACATGATAAGAATGGCTGATGATCTAATAACTCTAATCAGGGGTAGCCAACCCCCCCCCGAGGCCTAGGACTGAAGTTGATTATGAATCTTCTGATCAGGATTCTGTTTTTTCTGATTCTTCTGATGATCTGGATTTGCCCTTATATACTTATGAAGGTTCTGATGCAGAGGACTCCATTTCCTCTGCTTCCCCTCCTGAGGATTTTTCTTTTGGGGAAACCTTACGTATTCAAAGGGAGTATTTCCACTGGGAAAGCCAGGAATTTTCTAATTTAAAAAAGAGGCTTGGGGATTTCCTTCTCCTACCTCAGCACAGGCCTTTAGCTATTCTTCCTGTACTAGACATTGTTAATGATGCTTTTTCGGAATCTAGTTTGGCCCCTGATTCTCTGCCTCCTGCTCCCAGAAAACCTGACAGATACTACAGGATCCCAGAGTTCCTCAAGTTCCTTTTTAAAAATCCTATTGCAGTTCCAGAGACTATTTCACAGGGGCCCAAGGGCATTAAGGCTTTTACTGCTAAAAATCCTACCCCTTCTGATAGACTCCAGGGCGCTGGATAGATGGGGTAAGGAGGTTTACACTTCTGCAACCTTGGCCATTAGGGCTTTAAACTGCCAGTTTCATATGTTAAAGTATCAGCAACATTATATTGCACTGCTTAAACAGAAAATGATGATTCCTGACTGGGTGGAAAATAAAGAATTACAGGATTTAATGCATTCTGCTGAACAAGTTGGAAAACATACTTTGCAATGTGGTTTTTATTCTTTAGAGGCCTCTTGCAGGGCTGCTGTTACTGGGTCTGTGCACAGAAGGCTTTGCTTGGCTGATCATGTTAAAGCTAAATTCTTGGATGCTCCTTTAAATCAGGACTGCCTGTTTGGCAACAAGGCAGAGGGAGTTCTTAAAAAGATGGAGTATAAAGCTAAATCTTTGCAAACAAGGTCATTCAGCCTCCTAGATTTAGTAGGCACTGGCCCTCTAAGAATTGGTTCTTTCCAGCCCCTTCCAGGTCTTCTCAAGCCAAACCCAGACACAGCAAAAAACGCAGGTTTCAGTCCCAGGGCAGACACAGAACTAAGCAGTGGGGGGACTCCACTTCCAAATCTGGGAATAATAAGACCCCCCCATGATAAACTGTCTTAATGGCTTCCTTATAAAATTTCCAAGCACTTCTCAGCTGACTGCCCCTTTTGGAGGAAAGATTGCTCTTCATGCAAAGAATTGGGAACTCATTACCCTGGACAAATGGGTTTTAAATATAGTGTCCCAGGGATACAGATTTCACTTCCACACATTACCAACACCAAGCGGGTGGCCGGACCTACCCCTAAATCAGTGGGCAGAGGCTCAAAAACAAGTACTTTCTCTCTTAAGCATGAGGCTATTCAACTGGTACCAGAAGAGGAAAAGGGACAAGGTTTCTACTAGAGACTTTTCCTGGTACCCAGGAAAGACGATTCATGGCGTCCTATCCTGAACCTGTCTACTCTAAACACCTTTTTAGAAATTCCAAAATTCAAGATGCTGACTCTTCACCAGTTACTTCCCATGCTAGGCAAAGATGCCTGGTTGGCAACACTAGATTTAAAAGAAGCATACCTGCACATCCCAATCAGGGAATCTTGCAGAAGATACCTACACTTCAAAGCAGGCTACATGCTTTGAATGCTTCTCTGCACTGTTCTTTGGCTTATCTACTGCATCCAGGGTATTCACAAAGTTCCAAAGAAATATTCATATATACCCATACCTGGATGATTGTCTAATTCCGGCAGAAAGCCAGGACATACTTTTGAATCATCTGGCCTTTGTACAAAGGTTTCTAACTTGTCTGGAGTACACCATAAACAAAAAGAAATCACACCTGGTACCCTGTCAACAAATTATATTTCTGGGAGCAAGCTTGAATACAACTTCCCAGATGGCTTACCTCACACCAGAGAAACAAATTCATTTGACAAACTACTTCAAATAAGTGGCCACAAAAACCCTGCTATCTGCAAGACAAATACTGAAAGCTTTGGGGTTCATGGCCTCCTGCATTCTTCTAATTCCATATGCAAGACTGCATATGAGGAAACTACAGTGGTATCTAAAAAGCCTATGGTGTCAACATTCTCAAGACCTGGAAACAATGATTCCTATCATACCTTGCCTATGCCTAGAGTTCCTTTGGTGGGTAGAGGCCTGC